>NC_064641.1:965283293-965583810 GCF_023864345.2 Schistocerca serialis cubense
GACAGTATTCCATATGAGGCAGTGGCAAGACCATATATTTTCACTCTTGCTCACCTTCACTTCTCCTTATGATACATCCTGTACAAAACTTAACTGAACAGGAGGATAATGCTAAATACATGGAGAGACCAAATACAATTGCTCCAGCAGGAAAATTCTAAATACATGTCAGATGTACACCTAGCCATGTTTAGGGAGGAACACAGTTTCTCTCAAAATATTAACAGAAACACACAAACATTAACTCAACAGATGCATTATGTACCTAATCTAACTATCCAGACCTAACCAGTGTTGAAGATGATGCTGGGAGTGTGCTTAAATGAACTTGCATTATGAACTCAGAGAAACGTAATAACATGGTAAGGCAATACATGGAGAAAATACTGCATATGAGTAAAAACCCCCAATGACCGACTCTGCTATCGAGTTTAAATGTTCATCTCTCAGATGTATGCTTGCTCTTCTGAAACTGGTGCCAGGGACCTGCACCCACAGATTAGGGATCTCGTAGGAACAGGATGGAGTGGAAGCACTTCTGCAACACCGGCGACCAGATAATGCTAAGCAACTTGAGGTTTGCATCAGAAATGATTTACATGAGCAAAGCATATTCTGTTGTTACTAATTACCGGAGTATACAACCACTACCTTCACTTGTCCTGTTTCAAATTCAAATTTAAATGGCTCTGTGCACTATGGGACTCAACATCTGAGGTCATCAGTCCCCTAGAACATAGAACTACCTAAACCTAACTAATCTAAGGACATCAGACACATCCATGCTCGAGGCAGGATTCCAACCTGTGACTGTAGCAGGTGCGCAGTTCCAGACTGAAGCGCCTAGAATTGCTCGGCCACCATATCCTGTTTCCTCTGAGGTTAAGTCACCTGAGGCCATCACCATCCATAAACCCCAATCTGATTCTTCCCATAAGTTCTAGTCCAATCTCATTCCTTATTTTCTCATTCAGAATTCTTGAACATACTGAAATACAGTTGATCCAGTAATTCATTACAGACTACAATACCCTAGTCCCAGAACAGTCTGGATTCTGTGGATTCTGCACCGAGCATTCCACGATCCACTAATTCCTGCACTCAGCAGATGGCATCCTCATGGCAAAGTATCAGCGATAAAGCACTACATTAGTGTTCCGGAAACAGAGAGAACTTTTGACCCCATCTCCTGTGATTACATAATATTTAAATCACACATCATATTGTAACCAGGATACTTGCTTATAATGATCGATATGTTTCTGGGGTGGGATGATTCTCTGTTAGGAATGTCAAACATCACAGCAGCATAAATTTGATTAAGGCTAGAATTCTGTAGATTGTGTGCAATCCTGCACTGTAATATCTACACAAAAATGTCCCCAAAGCATTTGGTAGATGATATTACCATGGGAAATAGGTTATTCCACAAAAATGGAAATAAAGCCAGACAAATACTGCAATTCAGGAGTATACAAAATAAACTGAAATGGCTGAGACAAGTTTTATATAGGACAAATGAGGAGCAGATCCATGACAAGTTTTAGGGAGTATTCCTATGATAGAAAAGGAAGTGCATATACAATGCACTTCTAATGGAGAAGCATAAGTTATGTCACCTAAATGAAAGCATGGAAGTGTGGTGTGGAGCCCCAAAGGGAGAACCTAGAAATTTTGAACCACAAAAAAACACAGGTCCACAATCTTAACGAAACAAAATAAATTTAGCCCTAAATGGTTTTTTGACATTTTTCCAGAATTCCTGGTGTAATGTATGCCAACTGTGGCATGCTCTCCTGCTGCTGACTGGGCCACACCTCACCTCAGATCTGCTGGTCTGGCAGATTCACTGCTGGTTGCACAGTAAATGACCAACACCGGGAAGTGAGTTGCTGGTTCTTCCACAAGATAGAGTGGCCTTCAAAATATTTGAATTTAATAGTGAGGTTCTTTTTTCTATTAAGAAAATAATATATTTTACAAGTCTACATCTTTTAGTGTATTCTTTGGTAAGCTTTAGTTCACAAGGCACAGTTTTTCTATCCATTATACAAGCCTAATTGTAACAATACTACTTCTATTTATTATTATTATTATTATTATTATTAAATACTGCCATTTCATGTGCCTGATGTGTAGATAATATTAACAGATTCAGTGATTACTTGGTAAGTTTGGGTCCACTGTACATGGACTACATGTCATATCTAAAAAGTTGTCCCATTAGTAAGAAATTTTACTGAATTTAATCCTGTTTTATAATTTGAATGTGTATATTTGTAATTTAACTTATTTCTGCTTTTTAATAATTATAACTAGAAGAAGGAAAAATACAATAATAAAAAAGTGAAACTTGAAGGCAATGTTTCCCACATCAGTGCTGCCTGTAAGCTAGAACTCAAATCTTTGTATTAACTTTCAACCAGTTATTAAGTGACGTGCTGATTAGACATAGATTTCAATATTGACACTGAATTTTGCTTCACAAGTTCGAAGTTTCTTTGTGAGTGAACCTTTAAAATAATTTTTACTTTTTAAATTTTTTGAGCTCAATGTCGTTAACAAGCATCTATCACTCTTTATGTTCCTTTAATCGTTATTGCAGATATCTCATGAAGACAATGAACAAAGACCATATTTTTAATGATCTAGACAGTTTTATTTGCTTCAAAAGTTTCATTGGAGTGAAGGATGATCCCAGTACATTCATTTCTGCTAATATTTATTCTATGTAGATCCTACTAATACCATGTGAACACATTTGTGTAGCTACTGTTGCATTTTTAGCATTTGCAAGGAAGAATGCTCTAGTCACTAACACTAGTAAGCATAACCCAGGGGCAAGAAATAACACCATTCAAAGCAGAACTAAATACCCAATCTGTGACAAGCTGGTGTCCACGGTTCTTCAAACTGTCATGGTGTAAAGACTGTTCCATTAAATTTTTGGCATTCACCCACATAAATTCTGCTTTTTCTTCTTCTTCTTCTTCTTCTTCATCTTCTTCTAATATTTTGGCTGAATACCATCCAGCCATCTTCAGAGAGATCAGAGGTGACTGATACCCAAGCACTTGCTCTGTCATTTTTAACTCTAAGACTGAGCCACTGAATATGCGGCCTTAATGACCTACAACAGATTTCTGCTTGTAATGCATTGTATGAGGTTTGCTAATATTTCCACTCAAAATGAAAGGAAAAACTTGACAGCATAACCACTGTCAGAAAGTGTCCACATTCCTTTGCAATCAACCTGAAGTGATCATATAATCCTGCTGATTATGTGACAATCGATGAAATGTACACAAGCTGCCAGTAGTGGAAGACATGTTAGAGAAAAAAATTGACCATCCTAGGCACTCTTCACAAGAAGGAAAGAGAGATCCCTCATGAATTTCACATCTAAGAGATCAACCTGTGGAGTTTCAAAACTTGGCTTCCAAGCTAATAAATCTCTTGTCTTGTACCCAACAAAAAGTAATTGTTCACTGATACTCGTGTCCACAATGCATGATATCAACCCTGAAACAGGAAATCCAGGTATCACTATTAAATTACAATCACACTGAAGGAGGAATGGATACTGTGGATAAAATGATTATAGGTTATGCTGTTTCCAAATTTAGGAGTTGGCCTATGGTGTTAGTTTATAGTATGCTGATCATGTGTGTTGTGTTGTGGTCTTCAGTCCAGAGACTGGTTTGATGCAGCTCTCCGTGCTACTCTGTCCTGTGCAAGCTTCTTCATCTCCCAGTACCTACTGCAACCAACATCCTTCAGTATCTGTTTAGTGTATTCATCTCTTGGTCTCCCTCTACGATTTTTAGCCTCTACATTGCCCTCCAATACTAAATTTGTGATCACTTGATTCCTCGGAACATGTCCTACCAACCAGTCCCTCTTTCTTGTCAAGTTGTGCCACAAACTCCTCTTCTCCCCTATTCTACTCCATACCTCCTCATTAGTTATGTGATCTACCCATCTAATCTTCAGCATTCTTCTGTAGCACCACATTTCGAAAGCTTCTATTCTCTTCTTGTCCAAACTATTTATTGTCCATGTTTCACTTCCATACATGGCTACACTCCATACAAATACTTTCAGAAACGACTTCCTGACACTCAATGTTAACAAATTTCTCTTCTTCAGAAACACTTTCCTTGCCATTGCCAGTCTACATATTATATCCTCTCTACTTTGACCATCATCAGTTATTTTGCTCCCCAAATAGCAAAATTCCTTTACTACTTTAAGTGTCTCATTTCCTAACCTAATTTCCTAACCTAATTTGCTCAGCATCACCCGATTCCACTACATTCCATTATCCTCATTTTGCTTTTGTTGATGTTCATCTTATATCCTCCTTTCAAACCACTGTCCATTCCGTTCAACTGCTCTTCCAAGTCCTTTGCTGTCCCTGACAGAATTACATCATCATCGGTGAACCTCAAAGTTTTTATTTTTTCTCCTTGGATTTTAATACCTACTCCGAATTTTTCTTTTGTTTCCTTCACTGCTTGCTCAATATACAGAATGAATAACATTGGGAAGAGGCAACAACCCTGTCTCAATCCATTCCCAACCACTGCTTCCCTTTTAAGTCCCTCGACTCTTATAAGTGCCATCTGGTTTCTGTACAAATTGTAAGTAGCCTTTCGCTCCCTGTATTTTACCCCTGCCACCTTCAGAATATGAAAGAGAGTATTACAATTAACATTGTCAAAAGCTTTCTCTAAGTCTACAAATGCTAGAAACATAGGTTTGCCTTTCCTTAATCTTTCTTCTAAGGTAAGTCGTAGGGACAGTATTGCCTCACGTGTTCCAATATTTCTGTGGAATCCAATCTGATCTTCCCTGATGTTAGCTTCTACCAGTTTTTCCATTAGTCTGTAAAGAATTCGCGTTAGTATTTTGCATCCATCACTTTTTAAACTGATTGTTTGGTAATTTTCACATCTGCCAGCACATGCTTTCTTTGGGACTGGAATTTATTTATTCTTCTTGAAGTCTGAGGGTATTTCAGCTGTCTTATACATCTTGCTCACCAGATAGTAGAGTTTTGTCAGGACTGGCTCTCCCAAGGCTGTCAGTAGTTCTAATGGAATGTTATCTACTCCCAGGGCCTTGTTTCAACTCAGGTCTTTCAGTGCTCTGTCAAACTCCTCACGCAGTATCTTATCTCCCATTTCATCTTCATCTACATGCTATTGCATTTCAATAATATTGTCCTCAAGTACATTGTCCTTGTATAGACCCTCTATATACTCCATCCAGCCTTCTGCTTTCCCTACTTTGCTTAGAACTGGGTTTCCATCTGAGCTCTTGATATTCATACAAGTGGTTCTTTTTCCTCCAAAGGTCTCTTTAATTTTCCTGTAGGCAGTATCTATCTTACCCCAAGTGAGATAAACCTCTACATCCTTACATTTGTCTTCTAGCCATCCCTGCTTAGCCATTTTGCACTTATGCTGAACATAACTGGGCCAAATTGCCAAATTTTGTATTCACTTTCGCAACCAATAGGAAATGTCATAATTCAATGTATTTATCTGAAGAATTTCCATTGGCAAATGAACACTTGAAGAATAGAAATTCAGGTATCAGTCCTCATTGAGATGATTTCCAACCTAAGAAAGAAATTCCCTTCAGAAGCTGTCATTGACACACCAGAGCCATCAGAGATGAAGAAGAATGGGTGTTACATGTGTGTGGAAGGAAAAAAAGGCAACTCCATGATAAAAGTTTGTATGAAGTGCAGCACGTTTACTTGTCAAGCACATCTGACTACAGAGCCTATGTGTGTTGCATGTCATAGAGAGGAGACTGACTAGATGTGTTGTGTCAGCTGTCTAATGACACTCTTATCAGTGGTCATGTGAGTATTGTCACACCCATTGCTCGGTTGGTTGATTTGGGGGAAGGGACAAAACAATGAGATCATTGGTCCTACTGGATTATGCAAGAATGGGGAAGAAAATTAGCCATACCCTTTCAAAGGAACCATCACAGCATTTGCCTGAAGTGAATCATGGAAAACCTAAATCAGGATAGCTGGACGCAGGTTTGAACCATTATCTCCCAAATGTAAGTCCAGTATGCTAACCACTTCACCACCTCCCTCGGCGTGTCACTCACATGAAAGAGATCCTGGACCTACACACCGCACAGACAACTGTATAGACAGACATATGGTAAGGGCTCCAGTGGCAGTTCATAGAGCTACCACACACAGATAAGAGGTCTTGTGAGCCCACATGTGCCAACATGAACTGTTGAAAATTGGTTATTAGCAGTCGGGCTAGCCTATCTCCCAACCACGGCACAGCATCGATTTGCACTGTTCATGCTATCAGAGGATCATTTGGATGACAGCATGGTGTGTCATAGACTTCAATGATGAAAGCAGATTCTGCCTGCAAGCAAGTGATGCTCATTTGCATGTATGACAGACCTGGTGAGCGATGTCTCATAAACTAATTTCATTCGAGGCACACTGGTCCCACCACAGTCCTTACGTTTGGGGTTGCGATAAGCTACAACTCTCGTTTATCTTTGCATTTATGAAAGTGATGTGAACCATTGATCTGTATGGGCAGAATATTGTTAGCCCAGTTTTTTTTGCCATTCTTGCACCATGACAATGATGTGTTGTTCAAACAGGATAACGCTAGCCCAAACAGTGCCCATGGAACTCAACATGCTCTGCAAGACCTGAAGAAAATTCTTGGGCCAGCACTTTCTCCACACTTGTCCCCAATGGAGCCCGAGCTGGAGATGATGTTTGACGAATGGCACGAGTCATTTCTTGTCCCAACAGCTCTTACAAAACTGCAAGAACAGGTCTGGCAGGTGTAGCATAGTGTATTCCTGTACAATATTCACCATCTGTATGATGGAATGGATGCCAGAGTCAGTATCCGCATTGACACATTTGGAGGCTGCACCACATACTAAAACGGAAATTTCAGCATGGGCCGATATCTGAGACCTCAGTACCACTTCGGCTACCAACCTGTAAATTTAGTCATTTCATGTACTCCATACACACTGTTGCAACAACAAATCTTGAGTGTGAATGTTTCAACAAATCTTGAGTGAATTGGAAACCTCTGAAGGGGTTTACCTAATTCTTTTTCCAAGAGTGTATTTTCACACAAGTCACTTTCACTTTTAATTATGACAAAATCTGTATAAACCTGAAGTAAATATGTGGATAGTGTCAAATGCATGGAAGAAACCAACACAGTTGCTCTCACAGCAGCAAAATACATAATACACATTGGACATATATATAGCTACGTGTAGCGACAAACACATTTCTCTCAAAACATTAACAGCATCATGTTAACAGGGACATTATGCAACTAATTCAGATGTCCACATCATATCAGTGTTGAAGATGATGCTGGGAAGATGGTTAAATTAGCTTACATTGCAAACTCTGATAATTGTAAAAACCTGGTAGGGAAATACATGGAGGCCATACCGTATATGATTAACAAACCAGAGGTGCAGTCAGCCGTCTATTATTTTACTCATGTCTCTTGCATCTGTACTCGATACTCTAGTGACAAATTCTCTACTGAGTCTACCAAGAAGGATCTGTCCCCACAGATTGGGGATCCTGCATTAACTCAACAGAATGGCAGCACTTGTCTGACACTGATGAGTGGATGATGCTAATGTAATTAGAGGCTCGTGTGAGGAATCCTTGTATGAGCAAAGAATCCACTTTCAGGACAAAAAGCCAATATTGGCTGAAGCTGGCAAAATTCCTCAGAATGCAGTGAAAGAACTATGCTCGAAGAGTTTAGCCTGTTCAGAGAAAGTAGTCCTCAAATTATGGCCTAATCAATGTAGTTTTAATTTCAAATTCACCTAGTAAATGATGACAAGAAGTAAAACACAGCAGTTATTAGAAGAAAATAATCAGTTTTTGAAAATATAATGCAACTGAATAAATAAAAAGTCTACTCAGCAACCTTTAGCAGGAGAACAATCATATAGAGGGTATTACAGTTTGTAAGTTTTGGGAGCCAGTGGCCCCTCTCCTGGCAGAAGAGTTGAAGGGGAAGGAAGAGGGGTGACGGAGATGGCCTGATGAATTTTAGTAAAAGTAGTAAATTTGGAAAAGTCAACCAAAACAAGGGGCTATGGCTGCATGAAGTCTTCCAAATTTTCCCATCTCTACTCCTTTTTTCTAAACCTCACCAGTTCATTTCCTTGACCACTCTTCCTTCCCCTTCAACATTTCTGGCACAAGGAAGGTCCACTGGCTCCATGAGCTTGTAAACTTTAAGACCTTCTATATATTAGACTCTCTATGTAACCAATTACATTATGAATTATCAGAAGAGTAAGTCAACTGAGGACATAAAGACAAGATAGACACTCGACACAGTGAAGGTGGGACATTTGATGCGCTCTGAGCATCGGTCAACCACAAAATACCTCGACCCAACTGAATTATGGCTCCTCCTCTCAAATGTCGTCAACCTTCTGTCATTACCTTCTTATGACACAATACAATTACAGCCTTAATTAATCATGTTTCCCCTCTCTTTAAGCCATCTGAAATCATCACCATTCCCTTTTACTTATTTATGTAGATAGTCCCTGTGAGTTAGTATGGATAGGTTATATTTGACAACTTGAACAAATTAATGACTAGCTCATTTTATCAACCACCTGGAAGAGTTGCTGAACAGCTCAAAGACATGCTCAGTCATTTCAAATTGGTACCCCAGTCATAGAATTACAGATGGTGATGACTTCAATCTACCCTCCATATGTTGGCTAAAATAGACATCACAAATTGATTGTAAGTATAAGATGTCATCTCAGATCGTACCAAAAGCATTCTCAGATAAGTACTTCAACAATAATTATTAGCTCAGGGTCCCACTTTAAGCATAAATTGTTTCAAAAGCATAATAGACCAATTACCAACAAATAATCCTGAGCAAATAGGGAGCATTATGACTGATACATGGGTTAGCGTCCAGACATATATTGTAGTGAATCTAGATATCATAAGATCCAAGCACACAAAAATAAACACTATATAAACACTATATACATATATAAAAGCAGATAAAAATTGTGGTTGACCCCTTTTTAAGAGACAGCCTCAACTTCTTCTAATCTGACTATGTAGACCTAGACAAGATGTTATGGATTTGAATAAATAGAATCAGTGGCAGTTGTGGGCTATATATCAAATAAAATGATAAGAGAACCTTCATAGTACACAAAACAGGTCAGAACACTATTAAAGGAGCTATGAGGAAATGCATGCCAAATGTAAAATAATGTAAAATCCCAAAACTGGCAAAAAAGGTTTTACAAAAACTGGAAATTTAGTGCAAACTGCAGTGAGAGAGGCTTTTAATAGTTACCACAATGAAACTGTCCTTAAATCTGGCAGAATTGAAAGTGATTCTGGTTGTATGTAAAGTACAACAGTGCCAACATGCAATCAATACCTTCACTGCATGATAACAATGGTGATGTTACTGATGAAGTGCCACAAAAGCTGAGTTACGATGCATAGTTTTCTTTGCTGACACAATTTCAAAAACCAAGTAAATATTCCAGTATTCAAAACAAGAATGACTGCCAACATTAGTAACTTAGTTATAGGTGTCCTCCATGTTGAGAAGCAGCTTACATCACTCAATAAAAGCAAGGCCTCCACTCCAGGTTGTATACCACTCAGGTTCGTTTCAGAGCATGCTGATACAATAACTCCATGATTAGCAATCATACACAGCCGTTTGCTCTTCGTAAGATCCACACCTGAGGAATAAGCTGCAAAATTTGCACCAATACAAAGAAAAGGAATGGGAGTAATTTGCTCAATTACAGACCTATATCAATTATGCAGATTTGGTGCAGGATTTTTGAACATAAACTGTGTGTGTTCATCATGAATTTCCTCCAGGAAAACAATCTGTTGACACACAGTCAGCATGGATTTGGAAAATATTTTTCTCATGGAGCACTGCAATACAACTAGCACTTTAGTTCCATATAGTAATGAGTGCTATCGACAGGGGGATCTCAAAATGATGCCATAATTTTAGATTTTCAGAAGGCTTTCAACACTATTCCTCAGACGTGACTTCTAATAAAATTGCATCACATTTTAGTTGTGCACTGGATTCATGATTTCCTGTGAGAAAGGTCATAGACTATTATAATTTATGGAAAGCCATCAAGTAAAATGGAAGTAATATGTGGTGATCTCCACCAGAGCGTTATAGGCCCTCTGCTGTTCCTGATCTACACAAATGAATTAGGAAACAATCTGAGCAGTCCTCTTAGATTGTTAGCAGTTGATGCCGTCATTTACCGTCGTGTAAAGTTGTCAGATGATCAATACGAATTGCAAAATGTTTTAGATAAGATATTTATATGGTGCAAAGAGTGGCATTTGTCTCTCAATAAGGAGAAATGAGATCATCCACACGAGTATGAGGGGATACCCGCCAAATTTTGGTTTCACAATACATCAAAATAAAGGCTGCTAATTAAGCTTAATACCTAAAATTATAATTACAGATGAATTAAATCAGAATGATCATATAGACTATGCTGTGAGGAAACCAAACCAATGACTGCAATTTATTGGCAGAACACTTGGAGAGTGCCAAAGGTCTACAAGAGAGACTGCATGTAATCAAGCACATCCACCATCTTCTGAAGTATTGCTGTGCTTTGAGAGATCTGTGCAAGATATTATTGACATAGGACAACAATCAGTTCAAACAAGGGCCGTTCGATTAGTATTATAGTGAAATTAGGGGAGACAGGGTCATGGATATAATACGCGAATTGGGGTGTCAATCATTAAAACCAAGCCCTTTTTCATTGCAGTCAGATCTTCTGATGAAACTTCTGTGGTGTCACCGCCAGACACCACACTTGCTAGGTGGTAGCCTTTAAATTGGCCGCGGTCCGATAGTATACGTCGGACCTGTGTGTCACCACTGTCAGTCATTGCAGACCGAGCGCCGCCACACGGCAGGTCTGGAGAGACATCCTAGCACTCGTCCCCAGTTGTACAGTCGACTTTGCTAGCGAAGCTACACTGACAAATACGCTCTCATTTGCCGAGATGATAGTTAGCATAGCCTTCAGCTACATCATTTGCTACGACCTAGCAAGGCGCCATGACCAGTTTATATTGAGATTATATAATGTATCAACAAGAGCGATGTTCTCCAATTATGGGTTAAAGTTAAGTATTACATCAACTCCGTACATTATTTATTAGAATCAACTATTTTAATCTGTTCCAGACCTCACGCCAGCCTGCGTGAGTTAAACGCATGCTATTCGGCTACAAGTCATAGTGGATTGGCTGTCTG
Source organism: Schistocerca serialis cubense (assembly GCF_023864345.2). Taxonomy (NCBI): domain Eukaryota; kingdom Metazoa; phylum Arthropoda; class Insecta; order Orthoptera; family Acrididae; genus Schistocerca; species Schistocerca serialis. Next base: position 965,294,666 of record NC_064641.1, read on the forward strand.
GTCAGTCCACTACAACTTCAATCACCGGCTTTCTCCTAGAGTGTGAAAATATTTTGTTGCCACCCACCTACATAGCGAGAAATGATCATCAACTTCACCAACACCAAATAAATTAGAGCTCACAGGGTGTGACTGAAGTGTTCATTTTTCACTCATGCTGTCCGTGAGTGGAATGGAAAAGATAGCTTGAAGATGGGTAGACAAACAATCTGCCACACAGTTTATTGTGAACTCCAGATCAGTCATGTGGATGTAGATTGTGTCAAGCATCACAGTACTGTATTTGAACATTAATGGCTTGTTTCTCCTACTCATCCACATTCACTTACATTTTTGTACATGTAAAACAAGCTGCCATTCATCACAATAAACAGAAATTCAGTCCAAGTCAACATATTTCCTCCTAGAATCCCTAAACAATGTTACTTTTCTGTGTATTACAGTGTCATCAGCAGATGGTACTCTAGGTAAAGTGACCAAAAGGCGAAGCAGCTGAACATAATGCATGTAAGTATAGAAGAATATAAAGATATCTTATTTGCTAATGGTTCTACAGGTCTACTAAAAGTTGAAAACAACGAGAAGCTGCAATGGGCTGTTAACTGATCTACAAATCGAATCAGCAGTCTGGCAGACCACATCCACCAATAAGACTGTATACAACAATAGAACAACCCACATAATCTGCAAACATTCACTGCAACTGTGTTTTCCTTAAGGGTGATAAAGTGGTGAGTAGCCCTGTTACAAAAGTCAGTGGTGTTTGGCTGTGAGAGGCTATGAAACAGCTTCCTACTGGTCCACTTATTACGTTTAATCCACCACAGAAAATCTTGTTCCTAGAGACTGGATACTTGGTGACAGAACTCAACAATTCACAAGTGTGGCAGTAAACAAAACAATTATGTGCAGTGTCTCTGCTGCAGAGAGATGCTATGTATGCTGCTGTAAAAAATTTTCAACCTCCTTCCCACTGAGCTGATAACCTTATGTTGTTTTCTTATTTAGTTCAGCTTTGAATAGTTATTTACTATTCCATAATTGTCCCTTTAATCACTATGTTGTACAATATGTTTATAAACAACTTATCCAAAAGAAGATATACCTAAGAAGTTGCATAACTGACAAAAGATTAATAAAAGTATTTCAGCTGACAATGCAGCTTCACATGCACACATATCAATCTTAGACGACTCTTCACATGATCCCTGGGTGGTACTACAAAACCAACACATCAAAAGCCCTTTACCAGGTCCAAACATCTGCAGAAGTGAGACCAAGTATTAAAACATGTCAACTGAACACCTAAGGCATTAGTTGAACCTAATGCCAAATTCTAGGGAAGATGCTGTCTAAGCATGTTATCAACATGGTTATCCAACAACAAAGTCATACAAGTAATGGAGATCAGCTATGGGCAAGAGGAAAGTGGCTAGCAAGCATCAATGTGCAGTAGCGTGTGTGGCAAGAAAGGTCAGTAGAGGTTGTGGGCAAGTGCTAGAGTGTACTGGAGAATATGAAATCCACTGGCAATCCACAGTCTGTGACAAAGGGTCAAAAGGAATAAATAAAGAGCTTCTTCTGCACAAGATTAATGCAGCATTGAATGAAATAGAGACTAACATTGACAATGCACCTCAAATAAATGTAGATAATGGAACTTTCAGGAGAATCAAAAAAGGGCACAGGGTGTTCACCTTGCTTGGGTTCCAACAGTTCAAACTTTTCAAACATTTATTTCACAAACATTAAACCAAACAGGGCAAAGTAGACACGTGCGTTAGCCACATGTAATGTTAAGCAAATGTATGGGTCATTTGTGTAATCAAAATTTATTGCAACTGTGAAGAATTTTAACCACATTCTTAAAAAAAATTTGGTTGTGTGAAAAAGAGCAGGATTAAAAATAAAAATTTCCAACATATGCCAGAGACAGAGTGCAAAACAAATGGCCAGAAATTCCACAAGTCAAAGTCATAATATGTGAAGTCTTTATTCAGTAAACTAAATGAAGTTATCAAAGGAGGCCGCTCAGAAATTGAAATTGTCAGAAATGGGTCAGAAGTTACAATGAACACTACCTAGCGCAAACCTGTCACTGAAGTGAAAGAGGATTTATAGAGGGAGGAAAAATAGAATCATGAATACATTTTAATGTCTTTCGTGTGAGGAAGATGGGAGCTATTACAGAAAATCTACATCCATGCATTTTCAATATTTACCCTTAATGATCTGTGTATTGACACTGCTGTAAACAATCAAAGTAAACCCACTAAAGGCCAGGCACTGTTAAAGTTCAGAGTTTAGGAGAGTATGTAAGAGCAGAGTGTATTCATTTTTGGATGACTTAACATCAGTTTGGTTCTCAGAATTCACTGATTCTGAATAGGTTTGTCAATGCATTCTTTCACACTTCTGTTCCTTCCACTAGTCAGACAGAAATGAAGAGGAGAGTGTTTCAGGATTCGTCAAGGGAGACGATTAGGTTACTCCATTCGTAAATATGAGTTTGGGAACTGCATCTTTAAGTAAGTCGGGGGAAGACGCTGGGCTCCGGGAGAATAATGATGATTAAAATGCTCTGACCAGCCCTCAAAGTATGACTCAAACATTAGGGGACATGCCTGAAGCTAAACAGAAGGAACAGGTAAAAATATAAGGGTGTTATGTCGATCTATTTTAAGAACATCTTGTCCAATCAGATGATGTGCTTGTAAAACTCAAGTTAAGAATCATGAGCCATTCCATAGTAAATTGTACCCAGTACCCTTGCCCTAGAAAGCCATAGTTAATAAAGCAATTAAGGCTGTGTAGAAGAATCAGATTATTTAACACTCAGATAGTCAAAGTTCTAATGCAATCCACACTGTAACAAAAAGGGATGGCAGTGTGCATTTACTAACTGATGCCCATGGAGAAATGATGCAGTTTACTGTACAATGTGACCAACTGGAGGATGAAGGTATAGCAGGAAGAACACAGCCTTTCTGTGGAATGGAAGGTGTTAGCAGTTTAAAAGGATGGCATTCGGGCTGTCAGTATCATCAGTGGCCTTTATGACAGCACTCACAGAAGTTCTAAGAGAAGAATTATTGATACACTTATCACCTACATAATGTTATTCTAATTAGTACTACCTTTAGGGAGAACATTTATACATTCTATGTCGTGTAATGTAAGCCTTTAGTGGCTGGGTAAATAAGAATTTGCCAAATTGCTTGTTTCCTTGGGCATGTAATTTCTTTGCATGGAATCAAACCTGATCCAATGAAAATGGCACCAGTGAGAAATTTTCCTGCACAAAAATGATGTAATCAACTGAAAATCTCTCAGTTTGTGCAATTTCTATCACAGTATTTATCCTCGATTTTTTTATCTTCACAAGTACATCTCCACTGGAAATGGAATAAGGAATATCGAGAAGCATTTGAGTTAATTAAAAACCAATTGCATGAGGCACCGATACTTCATCATCCTGATTGAAGCAAAAATCTCTACACTGGAACTGATTCAATTTATTCCTACTGCTAGCTTAGTACATTTAATCCACCACAGAAAATGAATGAGTATAGCAGTCTCTCTAAATAGCCACATTACAAGTATTTAGAAACATTCTAGAGAAACACTCCAGCACTTTGCCTTCTTTTCAATTGTAAATGTACTGAATCACAGTAATAGAGGGGAACAATGAAAGAATGGAAGTGCGCAAACATGTCATAGCAGTACTCAGGCAGCAGTAGCTTACTGCGACAGATGCAGCAACAGATAAGTAACCACATTTGTCATTTACGAGTTCCTAACCAAGAGCGAATTTTATTATATCATCTGTCTACTTTAATAGTTTAATTTCTTGAGTTTCTGCGTGTAAATTTAACATCTAATAGCCACAGTTCTCGTGTTTTCATTTGCGTCAGAAAGTAAACTGATTTTGTGACATATTACAAGTTCCAGATCAGGGTCAAATTATTTAGTTTGACCTGAGTGCTTCGGTAGTTAGGTTTCTGAACATACGCGTATTACTAGACACAGTTTGTGTTTTTGGCAGGTTCTATAGTAGAATTGCAGAGCATGTGCTGACAGTTTGTTTATCTGCATAGTTTAGTCTTCCATGGTCTTTTGTATGGACAGGGACTGTGATTGTTGTGTGTGAATGTGAGCCGAGTTGGTGACACTTCTCTCTCAGCTTCAGTTAGTGTTTTTGGCAGGTTCTATAGTAGAATTGCACAGCATGTGCTGACAGTTTGTTTATCTGCATAGTTTAGTCTTCCATGGTCTTTTGTATGGACAGGGACTGTGATTGTTGTGTGTGAATGTGAGCCGAGTTGGTGACACTTCGCTCTCAGCTTCAGGCTGTGATGGCTTCCGTTACAGAGCTTGAGGCTGCAGTGGATGGGCACCACTGTTGTGGGCCGGCCGTGGGGACACAACGGACGTCCAGCACGTCAGAGTCTTCTGATCAGTCCTCACCAGTGGCCAACCCAGTTACTGCTCGCACTGAGGCTGACCCCTCACCTGTTGTCGAGTGGGAGGTTGCCCCGGGGCGAAGCACATGGTGAAAGACTTCCCAGGTGGCCACACATAATGCCTCTCCGGTTTGTCTGACAAACAGGTTCCAGGTTCTGTCTGTGGCTGACACTGTCACTGAGCCAGATGCTGTCACCTGTCCTGTTTCAGAGGAAACCACTCAGCCTCCAAGATCTGGGCAATCACAGAGGCTGAGATTATTGGTAGTTTGGAGCTCCAAGGTTAGGTGCATTATAGGGCCCCCTTAGGGACTTGGATGACAAGAATGGTAAGAAATCCAGTGTGCATTTCGTGTGCATACCGGGTGGAGTCACTCCAGATGTGGAAAGGGTACTCCCAGATGCCATGAAGAGCACAGCGTTCAGCCAACTGTAGGTGGTTGCTCAAGTTGGTACCAATTACACATGTCACTTTGGATCAAAAGAGATTCTCTTTGGTTTCGAGCAGCTAACAGAAGTGGTAAAGGCTGCCATTCTTGCTTGCAAGATTAAAGCAGAGCTGACCATTTGCAGCATAGCCATCAGGGGCAATTCCGGACCTCTGGTACAGAGCCGAGTGAAGTGTCTGAATCAGAGGCTCAGACGGTTCTGTGACCGTGTAGGCTGCTGATTCCTCGACTTGCGCCAAAGGGTGGTTGGGTTTCGAGTTCCACTGAATAGGTCAGGTGCCCACCACATACAGGTGGCGGATACACAGGTAGCAGGGTCTGTGTGGCGTCGACTGGGCAGTTTTTTACGTTAGAGGGTCTCGGGAAAAAAACACAAAAAGCACTTCAGTTACAAAGGGTGGAGGCTGAACACAGCAAAAATGTAGATACAGGAACCACTGGTATAACAGTTGTAAATTGTCGTAGCTGTGTTGGGAAAGTACCAGAGCTCCAAGCGCTAATAGAAAGCACTGATGCTTAAATTGTTATAGGCCCTGAAAGCTGGCTAAAGCTGGATATAAGCTCAGCCAAAATTTTTGTGAAAAACCTAATGGTGTTCCAAAAGGATAGGCTAAACATGGTTGGCGGAGGTGTGTTTGTTGCTGTCAGAAGTAGTTTAACTTGTCACGAAATTGAAGTAGATACATCCTGTGAATTAGTATGGGCAGAAGTCATTGTTGGCAAATGGAATAAAATAATAATTGTATCCTTTTACCGACCTCCCAATTCAGATGGCACAGTTTCTGAAAGGATCAAAGAAAACTTGAGTTTGATTTTAAACACATACCCGAATCATATGATAATAGTTGGTGGTGACTTTAAATTACCCTCGATATGTTGGTGAAAATACATGTTTAATTCTGGAGGTACGCATAAAATATCATCTGAAATTGTGCTAAACACATTCTCTGAAAATGATCTCGAGCAATTAGTTCATGAGCCCACGTGAATAGTAAACGGTTGTGAAAACACGCTTGACCTCTTAGCAAGAAATAATCCTGAGTTAATAACGAGCATAAAAACTGATTCAGGGATTAGTGAACACAGGACTGTTGTAGCAAGACTGAATATTGTAATCCCCAAATCATCATTCTTGTGAAACACAACTAGCTCTCTATTCACATGAAGTGCTGAGTGCTATTGACAAGGGATTTCAGATTGATTCCATATTTCTGGATTTCCATAAGGCTTTTGACACTGTAGGTACTACACAAGCAGCTTGTAGTGAAATTGTGTGATTATGGAATATCATCTCAGTTATGTGACTGGATCTGTGATTTCCGTCAGAGAGGTCACAGTTCATTGTAATTGTAGGAAAGTCATAGAGTAAAACAGAAGTGATTTCTGGCATTCCCCAAGGTAGTGTTGTAGGCCCTTTGCTGTTGCTTATCTATATAAACAATTTGGGAGAGAATCTGAGCGGCCGTCTTCAGTTGTTTGCAGATGATGCTGTCATTTATCGACTAATAAAGTCATCAGAAGATCAAAACAAACTGCAAAACGATTTAGAAAAGGAGGATCAGAATGGTTGGAAAAGTGGCAGTTGGCTCTGAATAATGAAAAGTGTGAGGTTATCCACATGACTGCTAGAAGGAACTCATTAAACTTCAGTTACACGATAAATCAGTGTAATCTAAAAGCTGTAAATTCAACTAAATACCTAGGTATTACAATTATGAACAATTTAAATTGGAAGGAACACACAGAAAATTATGTAGGGAAGGCTAACCAAAGACTGTGTTTTATTGGCAAGACACTTAGAAAATGTAACAGACCTACTAACAAGACTGCCGACACTATGCTTGTCCGCCCACTTTTGGAATACTGTTGCACAGTGTGGGATCCTCACCAGATAGCACTGACTGAGTACATCGAAAAACTTTAAAGAAAAGCAGCAGGTTTTGTATTATAGTGAAATATGGGAGAGAGTGTCACAGAAATGATATGAGATTTGGGATGGACATCATTAAAAGATAGGTGTTTTTCGTTGCGATAGAATCTTCTCACGAAATTCCAGTAACCAACTTCCTTCTCCGAATGTGAAAATATTTTGTTGACACCGACTTACATAGGGAGGATTGATCACCAAGATAAAATAAGGGAAATCAGAGCTCGTACGGAAAGATATAGGAGAATGAAGAACCTTCCACAACTAGGAACTGCTTCTATCATTAGGCATAAATTAATGGATTGAGTTAATGATTTATGATCACCTAACAACCATGTATGCAAACAAGATCTACACTAATCAATGTTCATGTACCCAAAATTCTGACACATTAAGTAAGAAATGTGCATAGAGTGGACGTGCACGGATACATGCATCTGATGGAGAAAAATCTGTAGCCAATGGCTAGTGTAATAAAAATAGACAAGAGCCCCAATGAAGATGCACTAATATTAATAACTCAAGGCTTATTATGTTAAAAAAGTCACTTTACAATCAGACAGTATTGCGAAACTAACTTTAGGCACAGAAGTTGCTTACATAACAATGAATGACATCATCACTTATTAAACTAATGCTGTTCGAGTAACTGACCTTCAAGTTAACCCTTACACTGGGCTACTGGAGATTCAGCTGTATGTCCAGGAACCCGGTACCAGTTGCAAGTTGCCTAATTAATGCCTTCCAGGAACTACAACAAATATTTTGGATAATTATTGAATGACTTGAACACAACAAGACATTTTTAACATAAGACTACACATCTTAGCGAGTAGGTATTGGCAAGTAGCACAGTGGGAAACAGTGTGCTTGCCAAGGCAGTGTAACTGATCATGTGTGCAAATACCCACACTTTATTTATTGAGTATTTCAGGATGAGTGCACTTACAGACTTCTGATGAACTTCAAGCATGTAAGGAAGAAAAAGTTTAGCAAATGATTGCACTTATGCTTTAAGTGGAACATTTAGCTCATTAACTTATTTGCAAAACAGTCAGAAGTTTAACTCTTGTGTACAACAGGGCATCAGAGTCTAAACAATTAGCAATTTACTGGTACCTGTACAATATCTGGACGGTAAGGTACTAAATTTTCACATATGAATGACAGGAACATGGAAATATCACTATAATTGGTGTACATACCAATGTCACAATGGTGTTGATATTGTGAATACAAAGAAATTATTGCAGTAACTTGTGAACAACAAAAAAGCTTGTTGTAATAGAATAAAGGTGACATGTATACTTTCTTGTTAACAGCACATGCACTCTGACCATATTTATGAACAAACCATTGTACTATTACCTATTGTGTTTCAATCACATTCTTCATCACTGTAATACTGAATTTATAAGGGAAACATGGAAGTCGATAACTGACAACTCCCAACTGGGGTAACATTTCCACAAAAATATCTAAACTGATAATCGTATGGACATCACAGAATAATGATCTATTTGTATTATTGCAGATTTACATCCATTAGGTAAGACTAAAGCAAAGCTTCTTAAGTGCAAGCATTTTTTTTTCACTGCCAGGTAATGAACTACTTGCAAAACAAAGTTTCAAGAATTTACAAAACCCTTACAAAAACTTTCTTCACTACATTGGCAACAAAATAAGCTTTACTGCAAACAACAAGCTTCTAAGGAATCCAATTGACCAATTGGCATCATGACAAGAAACGAACTCACACACAAAATTAATATAAAATTTCTATCTGTGTAGTAATATTTATAACACTTGTATCAAGTGGAATGATGTCCATAATAGATATAAAGGAAACTGACTACTGAGCATCAGTAAGTCTACACTTGACACATGCCATCCATCTGCTCACTAAAAATCCAGAGTGTTTCACAATTCCTATTACAGAGAGGTTCCAGAGCAAACTCTATCCACCAGGTTTCATTACTGAACCCATGTCTGGAAATGTACAAAGTCCCTTCTTCAACTGTTACACACCTGTAACAGGAATTCTGACATGCCCTGGGTACAGCAAGAAAACCCTGTAGCAATTTTACAACAGATTGCATAGTTTACATTAAGTGCATGTAACACCAATGAAAATATCCCAAGAGCATATGGTATTTATGACTACATAAATAAATGACCAAAATAGTGACTTTATCATTTCTTTTATCCATGTAATTCTGAAGTTATGGTAGTATCTGGGAAACTGTTTACTGAGGAGGTACTCTTTTGTGAGGAGGTACAGCAGTACCTCATATACTTTCAACAATGCTCAACTATAAAGTCCTGTCCTCATTTTCATTTCAGTCTTCTCCAAACACCTGGCACCTCCAAATTATTTTTGTGTGGATCAGGAATGTTCAGCCTTTTGCACAACTTCACAGAAATTTAATAATGCTCCTCCACAGCACGTTCATCACTGTTCTGATACAAGCATGGCTAAAGGTTTCTCCAGCCACATTGTGGAGATACAAAGCAGTATCACAACTACTTCCTCTTCCTCTTGTTCTTGTTCTTGTTCTTCAATACCCGAACAGGTCCTCCCCCATCAGAGAGAAGATTAAATAAGGAAAATGAAAGACACCCTCTGGCCTCGTAACCTAATACCATCGGGGTCAAAAAGATCAAGAGTTGGTCAAGAGAGACCGACAGAAAAGAAAACAGAATACGTCTGACACACGTAAGTGGAAGCAATGTCAGACGTTTCTAAAAAGAAGATTGTGAGACACATATGACTGTTCTGTTTATGGCAAGTGGTACCTGACCATATTTAAAACCAAAGTAATGTCAAATTTAATATGTGAGATTCACATGTTTATGCTGAGCTAACAAGTTGACACAATACCATGTATTCTAACATCACAAGTATATTCTTTGGACATAACACAATTAACAATGGGTAAATATACAAAAGTGAAACATTAAATGATTCAAAAATGTAACAGCAGTTTATGCACTGATATATACTGTTAGATATTCCTTCCAAGTACCTGGTACCTTGCTGATATTAAATTTTTTAAACTGTAATATTTGCAACATAGAAACATTAATCAAATGTAACATCTAACAAGCCTCTGTAGTCACTACAGAGAGATATAATATTAAATACTAAGTGTTAAAAGAACTTTCTTGACATCTATTACACTTGAAGTAGCTATTCAAATTGTTTCAGCTAATCATAATACACAAGTTAATACATTCCATATTACTAATCTGGAACATTCGATTGTCTAAAATGCTGACTTAATTATATGAGGGGTGTTCAGTAAGTAACGCAATAATTTTTCTGAAAGCAGGTTGGCTTTATTCAGGATCCCATTACACCATATTATTTCCTATGATCTTTGATACAAAACCCGAGTTTTCAGCACAATTTCTGTTCAATTTGATGGCCTTACGCCACCTTACTGGGAGGGCTTGTATGCCTTATGACACCATTCTACTAATTGATGACAGCACCATCTTGTTGCATCAACAACTGCCCTCATCATCCACACACTGCTTTCTGCAGAGTGCAGAATGGACAGTTCTTCCTTGTCTACACAACAGTCTGGACATCGCACCATTTGGATTTTGTCCCTTTGTCCCAATGAAGTATGTGTGCTCCTCTCAGGTGTGCAGATTTGGTGAGGTCTTGCAATGTCACGGAGAAGAAGAGTTCATTTCCATTTTTGTGGTGACGTACATGCTGAAGTTGTTTCTTCGACTTCATGATGGTAGTGCAAAACACTACACCATGATGGAGGTAATCACACAGAATAACAACTTCAAAATTCCAGAAGACCACCACCATGACTTCACTGGTTGAGGATGCAGCTTTGAACTTTTTCTTCAGAGCAGGTGATGTGGTGCCACTCTGTGGATTGCTGTCTTGTTTCTCAGTTCAGAGTGTTTCACCGTCTGACAATGTTTGACAAAAATTATCACTTTAACCCTTGTAATGTGCAGACAGTTTGGCACAGGTGGTCATTTGTTGGTCTTTACAGTCTCCAGTTTGGCGGGGCACACCTTTGAGTACCCTAACTGGTGGATGAGTGTGTCTGCACTAACAACAGAGACGTCCAGCTGAGCAGCAAGGTGTTCCATCCTTCGCGATTGCCAGATCACAATCAGAGTGTTCGCATGTTCCAACATTGCAGAATCACAACTGTGTACAAATGGCATACTTCTTTTTTCCACAACCAGGTCTCTGTAGATATTCTGCAAGTGCCTATGAATATCTGTGATGGTCTGCTTTTGCACTGAAAACTCAACAGGTCCCTGCTTGCAATACACCTCTGTTATAGACGCCATTTTTAAGGCACAAATAGTGCTGCCACTTATTGCAACTTTGTGGAATATTCCTTCTTCAGCCCCTATAGCTTTATCATATCCGAAGATGTTAAATGCAGAATTTTTCGAAGTGACATTGGCCGAGAATAGAAATATGTTGCATTACTTATTGAATGCCCCTCCTACATTGTGTTACAAATGCAGACTGTCATTATGTACAAAATCATCATATAGAAATATCAAAGTTGAGAGATACTAAAATTTTGGGTAAACATATTGCTATTGTGGTAATGATATAAATGTGCGCAGGTAACAATTTAACCATGGCAAAATATCGTAATTCCCTGTACACACAGGTTACCTAACACAAAGTGAATATAACTTGCCATAAATTCCTCTGTGTGTTTGTGAATTATTTATTCATAAAAAACATACTTTAGCGTAAAATTTAAAAAGTAATGACAATCACATATTTACAATGTCATTAACAAATTCACATCTGCAGTTATTCCTTCTTGACCAGCAGTTATTGTAGCCACATTTGATTATATGCAGATCCACAGCCTCCATATATGATAATTATTTTGTAAAAGAAAATACTGTCCATGAACTGCTTCTTCAAGTTGTAATGCATGTAACAGTGTAACAGACAACTAATATTCAGTTTATTAGGACAATGGCAGAATACATTTCAGCAAACACAGTTATAGGTTACTCTTCTAAATGTACTTCACAGATAAGTAATGGATACATGATATTTTTAGTAATACTTTGTAATCATTTAGTGTGTATATTATTGTTACATCTGCATAAGAGAATTTCTAGCATGAGTGATGAGCCACATTATTATAAAAATACGCTCAAATTATGATGCATAATAAATATTTTCCGTATAAATCATATTCAGTATGTTTAAAGACTCAAACTACAAGGTATAAAACAACTTCATACTTCTGACTGCTTTAGAAATGCACAACTATGTTATGACATTAAGCATTTACGAGAGGTTTGAAATTATGTTTGAAGTTTTTTGGAAATCACATAGTGCTCTCATTATGAAACATGGGATATATGCAGTGGGTATAATATGTGCAACTTGAGCTACACTGCTGCAAGACATATATGCACTGTTTCTGACTGTAATACTCATCCTACAGGGTTAAACTTTTGTTATAAGTGCTAAGCCCCGTGGGATTAGCCGAGCGGTCTAAGGCGCTGCAGTCATGCACTGTGCGGCTGGTCCCGGTGGAGGTTCGAGTCCTCCCTCGGGCATGGGTGTGTGTTTGTCCTTAGGATAATTTAGGTTAAGTAGTGTGTAAGCTTAGGGACTGATGACCTTAGCAGTTATGTCCTACAAGATTTCAAACACATTTGAAAATTTTACATGTACTAAATCATGGCAGGAATTTAAATTCACCCCACATCTGTACGAAATATTGAAAATTAAAGAAAGCACTTGTATAGGCTACATGCAACAGGCACTGTTCGTCATGAACCCAATTACTCACTTAGTAATACAGCCAGAACAGTGTTTGGGTAAAGTAACACCTTCTGTCCTTCTGAGTCCTTCAGTGTCTCTGTTTTATGCTAAGATCTGCCTGCAGTGGTCAATGGTGCCCAGTGGAAATGTACCATGTTTACAGATGACACCATCATTGTAACAGAATATCTGTCTAACACAATCTCCAATGACATTTCACCAAAATTCTGTAGCAGGTTTGTTAACTCCTTTCCTGCCAAGCTAAACACAATAAATTTTATGTAATTTACATAAAGTCATGAAAAGCCAGACAAACACTCAGTGACACTGAATAACCAGCACATAATCAGGTGATAGAAATATGTCCTGGGGGAACTCTTCCTTAATCAAACTATCATCTCCCTACTGAGCAGTGAAAATAATCATATATAGAATGAGTCCATCAACCTCCCATTGCAAGTAATTTAGCCAGCTGAGATAACTGACTACTGCTTCTCAACACTGATTTTCTCTAATGTATCGTGTTCCTGGAGACTGGATCCTTGGTGACAGAACTCAAAAATTCACAGGTGTGGCACTAAAAAAAAGAATTACATACACTGTCTCTGCTGCAGAGAGATGCTATGTATGCTGCTGTAAACATTTTTGATCTCCTTGCCACTGAGCTCAAACTCTTTTGGAATAGTAAATCTCTTTTAAAAACTAAATGTCCTGACTTTACCTTGAATCAATATGTTGTACAATATGTTTATAAACAAGTTATCCAACGTAAAATATATTTTTATTAACCTTTTTTCAGTTACTTGTTACTATTTCAGGGGTCAATGCAGCGTCACAAGCACACATGTCAACCTCAAAGGACCCTACATGTGATCCCTGAGTGGCACTAAAAAAGAAACACAAGTGGCTAATCTCCCAACTACATGAGAAGTACATACCAGTCAGGGAACGAATGACTCATCATCACATCAAGAGCTCTTTACCAGGGCCAAAGATCTACAGAAGTGGGACCAAGTAATAAAACACGTCAACTGAACATTGAAGCATTAGTTGCACCAAAGGCCAAATTCTAGGAAAGATACTGTTTAAGTACGTTATCAACATGGTTGTCCAAAAATGATCTCCGTTATTTGTATGTCTTCAGCTATGTGCGAGGGTAAAGTGGCTAGGAAGTGGTGTCGTCGTTACAAAGTACCACTGTACCTAATGAAGGGAAAAGTACCTGTACATCTTCAAATCTAATATCCCTTACAGCATCAATGTGCAAGAGCACGTGGCAAAGGTCAGTAGAGGTTGTGGGTGAGTGTTAGTGTGAACTGGAGAGGATGAAATCCACCGGCAATTCACTCACTGCGATGAAGCATCAAATGGAATAAATAAAGAGTTTCTACTGCATGAGATTAATGCAGCATTAACTGAAGTACAGACTAACATTGATAATGCACCTCAAATAATTGTAGATAATGGAACTTTCATGACAATCAAAAGAGGGCACAGGATGTATGCCTTGGTTGGGTTCAAACAGTTCAAACATCTATTTCAGAGACATTAAACCAAATAGGACAAAATATACACATGTGTTAGACACATGAAATGTTAAGCACATATATGTGTCATTTGTGTAATCAAAAATTACTCTAAAGGTGAAGAATTTTAAACCATTTTCTTAAAGTTTGGTTTTGTGCAAAACAACGGGATTAAAAATCAAAAATTCCAACATATGCCAGAGACAGAGTGCAAAAACAATGGCCAGAATTTCCACAGGCACAAGGCATAACATGAGAAGTTGTGATTCAGTAAACTAAATGAAGTTTTGGAAACGGGCTGCTCTGAAACTGAAGTTGTTGGAAATGGGTCACAAGTCACAACGAACACTACCAAGTGCAAACCTGTCACTGAAGTGAAAGAAGATTTATAGAGGGAGGTAAAAATAGATTGATAAATACATTTTAATGCCTTTCATGGAAGTCCAAATATGCTGGATTATGGTCGCAACATCTATTTTGGTGAGGAGGATGGGAGCTTTTACAGAAATCTACCTCCATGCATTTTCAGTATTTCCTGTTAACAATTTGCGTATTGCCACTGCTTTAAAAAAATTGAAGTGAACACATTAAGGATAAAGGGTACTTAAAAAATTTCGATTTTTCCACAATATATACAATATATGTATAGGGTTTAAAATGAAAAATTACCAATATATAGCAAATTTCAAAGTTACAGTAATGTATGAAGTCATGCCTACTTTATTTCTGTTGCAGAAACCAGTATTATTTCGAAAAGAACTGATAACTTTCTGTTTCCAGTGATGATACATTGTATATGTTGTAACAGTGCAGGTTTCTAGTGTCCATAAATGATTATCTTTGCTAGTATTTACTTTTGTTTTGCTGAAGCAATTTGTTCATGTGTTACTGAATGTTTGTTGCCCAAGTACTACATATATTTGTGGAAGTATATATCATTTAGTGTGCAATAAATGCAAACTATGCCATGCATCAAGAAATTCAATAAAAGGAAATTCCATGGTAACCAGTTCACAAGCAAAGGAAGCCACACTATTGAAAGTAACGTACGTATCATCTCCCGCCAATCCTACTGCTGATTCAAATTTTTGTGTTAACGGTGACACTGTTTGTAGTGGATTTGTTGTTGTTGATGTGGGCACCTTATCTGCTTTGATAAAGGAAGTGGTGAAATGTAAGCAATGTGATGGTATAGGCTGTCTGGAAATAACTGAACAACAAACTAGCAGGAAGGGTTTAGCATCAAAAGTAGTTTTTCTGTGTAGATCCTGCAATAAATCTCGAAAATGACTTCAAACATTGTGCGTAATTCAATGTGATTTTGAAGTTGGTGTATGCACGTGTGCAATACGAAAAGGGAAAAAGGCTATCAAGTGTTTTGTAGTTTGATGGACCTTCCCCCTCCTCGCACTAGGAACAACAAGTACATAAAACACTTTTAGGTGCCTTGACTGTTGTGTCGAAAGCATCTATGAAATGTGCAGTAGAAGAAACTGTAAATATTATTGGAACCAGGGACATTGTTGTTGCATTTAATGGAACATGAAAACATAGAGGACAAGTGGTACTTCTCTAGAGAATGGAAAAGTTGTTGATGCTGAGTGCTTATCTAAGTACTGCCATACCTGCCATGGTAACACTGGAGGACATATTGAACATCAGGTTTCTAAGAATTATGATGGTTACACAGGAGGTATGGAGGAGTGTGGTGGAGCTCTTAAAATATTTCTGAGGTCGATTCCCATTTATAATGTTATATACATGAAGTACCTAGGCAATGGGGACTCTAAAGCTTTCAATAAAATTAATGAGTTCAATGTTTATGGTGATACCTTGGTAAAGAAACTTGAGTGTTGTAGACATGTACAAAAGAGGATGGGTGCTAGATTGAGGAAGCTACAAAGAGAAATGACAGGAAAGTTGTTATCAGATGGATGATCTCTGTCTGGCTGAGGCAGATCAACAGAAACTGGAATAGACCTACTTCAGAGTTACTATGGACGGGCTATTATATGAACTGCACCTCTTCTTTTTTTTTTTTTTTTTTTTTTGTCGTTTTAGGGCACACAACTACAATGGTCATTAGCGCCCATACTAAGTTAGGAATGCACCGCGAGGCACAAGGTTAAAACAGCAACTAAAAGGGACAACACTGTATAGGACGTAGTAACAGCCATAGGATTAAAAGAAACAGCATAATCAAATGTCCTTGGACAGGTTTGTCAAGTTGATAAAACAAAGAATCCGAGCAGCTGCTCCTGGGTCATCTGCTAAAATGGCATCCAGAGTAAATGGCAGGCCAAGATCAAGACGCAGAGTATTAAAATCGGGACAGGACGTTAAAATGTGGTGGACCGTCACCAACTGCCCACATGGGCAGAACGGTGCCGGCGCAGCCGTCAGCAGATGGCGATGGCTGAATCAGCAGTGTTCGATTTGTAACTGACCCAAAACAACCTCCTCCCACCGAGAAGGGTGGGAGGAGGACGTCCAAGCCGCGGGAAGAGGTTTCAAGGCCCGAAGCTTGTTGTCCGTAAGTGCAGCCCAATCGGCATGCCACAGCGATAAAATGCGCCGACAAATGACCCTGCTGCAATCTGATGAAGGGACACAACAAGAAGCTGTCCGAGGCTGGAGGACTGCAGCCTTGGCCGCGGCATCTGCAGCTTCATTCCCAGGGATACCGACATGGCCAGGAACCCACATAAAGCTAACCGGAGAACCGTCGTCCACCAGCTGCTGAAGAGAGCATTGGATCCGGTACACGAAAGGGTGAACCGGATACGGATCACTGAGGCTCTGGATGGCCCTCAGGGAATTGGAGCAGATGACATAAGCAGAATGTCGGTGGCAGCAGATGTAAAGAACAGCTTGGTAGAGGGCAATGAGTTCAGCTGTGAAGACCAAACAATGGCCATGGAGCTGGTATTTGAAACTTAGTGCCCCGACAATAAAAGAACACCCGACTCCGTCATTGGTCTTAGAGCCATCTGTGTAAATGAAGGTCATATTAATGAACTTCGAACGAAGTTCGAGAAAACGGGAGTGGTGTACCGAACCGGGGGTAGCCTCCTTTGGGAGTGAACTGAGGTCAAGGTGAACGTGAACCCGAGCCTGGAGCCATGGTGGTGTGTGGCTGTCGCCGACTCTAAAGGTTGCAGGGAGTGAAAAATCAAGGTGGTGAAGGAGGCGACGAAAGCGGACTCCAGGGGGTAGCAGGGCAGAGACATACAACCCATACTGATGGTCGAGAGAGTCGTCAAGAAAGGTACGATAAGACGGGTGGTCGGGCATTGACAGTAGCCGACAGGCATACGACAAAGCAGTGTATCGCGCTGGTAGGTGAGTGGCAATTCACTGGCTTCAGCATGAAGACTCTCAACGGGAGTAGTATAAAATGCTCCGATCACAAGACGTAAACACCGATGTTGTATGGAGTTGAGGCGGCGTAAGATGGACGGCCGTGCTGAGAGGTATACGAAGCCCCCATAATCCAGTTTGGAGCAGACGATCGACCGATATAGACGAAGTAGGATGGTTCAATCCGCTTCCCATGACATACCACTAGGAACACGGAGGACATTTAGAGAACGGGTACAACGGGCAGCCAAATATGACACATGTGGAGACCAGCTAAGTTTCCTGTCAAATGTAAGACCTAAAAATTTTGTTGTCTCCACGAATGGGAGAGCAACGGGACCGAGTCATAGGGAGGGTGGGGGAAACTCTTTGTAGCGCCAGTAGTTAATACAGACAGTCTTATCGGCTGAAAAACGGAAGCCACTGGCGACACTCCAGGAGTAAAGACGGTCAAGAGAACGCTGAAGACAGCGCTCCAGGAAACATGTACGCTGCGTGCTGCAATAGATGGTAAAATCGTCCACCAAAAGGGAGCCTGATATATCAGCTGGGAGGCAATCCATTATTGGATTGATCGCTATGGCGAAGAGAGTGACGCTCAAAACTGAGCCCTGTGGCACCCCATTCACCTGGCAAAAGGTGTCTGACAGGACAGAACCCACACGTATCCTGAACTGTCGATCCATTAAAAAGGAACGAATAAAAAGAGGGAGGCAACCGCGAAGGCCCCATGTATGCATGGTGCGGAGAATGTCCGCCCTCCAACAGGTGTCGTAAGCCTTCTCCAAATCAAAGAACACAGCCGTGGTTGGGCGCTTCCGCAAGAAGTTATTCATAATGAAGGTCGACAAGGTAACCAGATGGTCGACAGCATAGCAGCGCCTAAAAAATCCACATTGTACATTGGTAAGTAGGCATCGAGATTCAAGGAGCCAAACCAAACAAGAGTTAACAATTCGCTCCATCACCTTACAGACACAGCTGGTAAGCGAGATGGGTCAATAACTAGAAGGCAAGTGCTTGTCCTTCCCCGGCTTAGGAATCGGTACAACAATAGACTCGTGCCAGCATGCGGGAACATGTCCCTCAATCCAGATGCGATTATAAGTACGAAGAAGGAAACCTTTACCCGCAGGAGAAAGGTTCTTCAGCATCTGCATATGAATAGAATCTGGCCCTGGAGCGGAGGACCATGACCGGGCAAGAGCATTTTCGAGTTCCCGCATGGTGAATGGGGCATTATAACTTTCACGATTCGAGGAGCAGAAGTTAGGTGGCCTAGCCTCCTCTGCCTGTTTTAGGGGGAGGAAGGCAGGGTGGTAATGAGTGGAGCTCAAAACCTCTGTGAAAAAGCGGCCGAAGGCATTGGAGACATCCTCAGGGGCCACAAGGACATCATTCGCGACCGTCAAGCCAGAAACTGGTGAGTGGACCTTAGTGCCAGATAGCCGGCACAGGCTATCCCAGACAACAGAAGAAGGAGTAAAACTGTTGAAGGTGCTTGTAAAAGCAGCCCAGCTGGCTTTCTTGCTTTCTTTAATAATACGACGACACTGTGCATGTAATCGTTTATAATTGATACAATTCGCCATTGTAGGGTGGCGTTTAAAGGTGCGTAAAGCACGTCGATGAGCACGTAAAGCACCTCTACATGCTGCGGTCCACCAGGGGACTGGTACACGACGTGGAGAAGAAGTAGTGTGAGGGATGGAATATTCAGCAGCAGTGAGAATGACTTCCGTGAGGTGTGCGACCTGACTATCGCAGCTTGTGAAGGTGTGATCCTGGAAGGTTGCCCTGGAAGAGAAGAGCCCCCAGTCTGCTTTGGAGATGGTCCAACTAGATTAGCACAGAGAGGGGGTATGCTGCAGGAGATGGATAACACACGGGAAGTGGTCGCTCGAATATGTATCAGAAAGTGCATACCACTCAAACCGGCGTGCAAGTTGGGGAGTACATATAGAGAGGTCTAAATGGGAATAGGTGTGAGATGTGTCCGAAAGAAAAGTAGGGGCGCCAGTATTGAGGCAGACAAGATTGAGCTGGTTGAAAAGGTCTGCTAACAGTTAGCCCCTCGGGCAGGATGCTGGAGAGCCCCAAAGGGGATGGTGGGCATTGAAGTCTCCAGTTAGCAAAAATGGTGCAGGTAGCTGAGCAATAAGTTGCATCATGTCTGCCCTGGTAACGGCAGACGACGATGGAGTGTAAACAGAACAAATGGAAAATATAAAAGTGGGGAGAGTAATGCGGATGGCAACTGCCTGCAGGCCGGTGTGCAACGGGATGGGATCGTAGTAAATATCATCCTGGACCAGCAAAATAACCCCTCCATGAGCCGGGATACCTACCACAGGGGGTAGGTCAAAACGCACAGAGGTGTAGTGTGCCAAGGCAATTTAATTGCATGGGCGTAGCTTCGTTTCCTGGAGGGCTACGACGAGCGCACGGTGCAAGCGGAGCAGCAACTTCAAGTCCTCTCGGTTGGAGTGAATGCTGCGAATATTCCAGTGAATAAGTGCCATCGTAAGAAGAAAAGGAAGAGGAAAGAAGGGGTCACCTCGAAGGCCGCTGAGGGCCTGACTTCGAGCGAGCACTGCCACCGCTATCAGTAGGCGGACAGTCATCGTCCATTGGGTCTATAAGTTCATCCGCCATCTCGGCAACATGGCCGGGAGGGGAAGCTTCCGCCGCCAGTGAACGGCCAGATGTTCAGCTACAAGTGGTGCGGCCAGGCGAAACGGATGACGGCCTGGGACGGCAACCGCTGGGTGGCGCAGGAGGAGAAATGCGCCGTGGCGGAGAAGGAGAACTGTGCTTCCTATGAGCCTTCTTGGAAGGTCGTTTGGTGGAGGTACCGGTCGAAGGCTGGGAGGTCAAGGGACGTAGGAAGTCTGCACGGGATGGTTCCTTCTTGAAGGCCCGTGCATCTGACTTCGGGGTCTTCGTCTTAGCAGAAGCTGATGAAGGGGCTGGTGTCTGAGGGGTGATGGGAGGAAGAAGTGACGTCGACCGCGCGATCTTAGCACTGGCCGAATGGACGACCGTGTTGCTGAAGGTCAGATCGCATGTCTGGATTGCCACCTCCCTGGTAGTCCGAGGAGAGGCGAGGACAGTACCGTATTTCCCCACTGGGAGCAGCGTGGGCTTCCTACTAGCCAATAGCTTGCGAGCAGCCGAGGTGGACACTTTTTCTTTGACCCGAATTTCTTGGATACAGCGTTCTTCCTTATAGACAGGACAGTCGCGGGAGGATGCGGCATGGTCACCCTGACAGTTCACACAACGAGGAGACGGAGGTGGACAGTCACCCTCATGGGCATCCCTGCCACAAGTGACACATTTAGCCGCATTGGAACAAGACTGTCGAGTGTTATTGAAACGCTGACACTGGTAACAGTGCGTAGGTATCGGGACATAGGGGCGAACAGAAATAACCTCGTAGCCCGCCTTGATGCGCGATGGCAGCTTAACACTATCAAAAGTCAAGAAAAGTGTCCGGGTCGGTACAAGGTCATTGTTGACCTTTTTCATGACCCTATGGACAGCCGTCACGCCCTGCTCAGCGAGGAAAGATTGAATCTCCTCATCAGTCAATCCGTCGAGGGATCTACACTCCTGGAAATTGAAATAAGAACACCGTGAATTCATTGTCCCAGGAAGGGGAAACTTTATTGACACATTCCTGGGGTCAGATACACCACATGATCACACTGACAGAACCACAGGCACATAGACACAGGCAACAGAGCATGCACAATGTCGGCACTAGTACAGTGTATATCCACCTTTCGCAGCAATGCAGGCTGCTATTCTCCCATGGAGACGATCGTAGAGATGCTGGATGTAGTCCTGTGGAACGGCTTGCCATGCCATTTCCACCTGGCACCTCAGTTGGACCAGTGTTCGTGCTGGACGTGCAGACCGCGTGAGACGACGCTTCATCCAGTCCCAAACATGCTCAATGGGGGACAGATCCGGAGATCTTGCTGGCCAGGGTAGTTGACTTACACCTTCTAGAGCACGTTGGGTGGCACGGGATACATGCGGATGTGCATTGTCCTGTTGGAACAGCAAGTTCCCTTGCCGGTCTAGGAATGGTAGAACGATGGGTTCGATGACGGTTTGGATATACCGTGC
Organism: Schistocerca serialis cubense; assembly: GCF_023864345.2. Taxonomy (NCBI): domain Eukaryota; kingdom Metazoa; phylum Arthropoda; class Insecta; order Orthoptera; family Acrididae; genus Schistocerca; species Schistocerca serialis. The sequence goes on from NC_064641.1 coordinate 965,316,316, forward strand.
ACTATTCAGTGTCCCCTCGACGATCACCAGTGGTGTACGGCCAGTGTAGGAGATCGCTCCCCACACCATGATGCCGGGTGTTGGCCATGTGTGCCTCGGTCGTATGCAGTCCTGATTGTGGCGCTCACCTGCACGGCGCCAAACACGCATACGACCATCATTGGCACCAAGGCAGAAGCGACTCTCTTCGCTGAAGACGACACGTCTCCATTCGTCCCTCCATTCACGCCTGTCGCGACACCACTGGAGGCGGGCTGCACGATGTTGGGGCGTGAGCGGAAGACGGCCTAACGGTTTGCGGGACCGTAGCCCAGCTTCATGGAAGGTTGCGAATGGTCCTCGCCGATACCCCAGGAGCAACAGTGTCCCTAATTTGCTGGGAAGTGGCGGTGTGGTCCCCTACGGCACTGCGTAGGATCCTACGGTCTTGGCGTGCATCCGTGCGTCGCTGCGGTCCGGTCCCAGGTCGACGGGCACGTGCACCTTTCGCCGACCACTGGCGACAACATCGATGTACTGTGGAGACCTCACGCCTCACGTGTTGAACAATTCGGCGGTACGTCCACCCGGCCTCCCGCATGCCCACTATACGCCCTCGCTCAAAGTCCGTCAACTGCACATACGGTTCACGTCCACGCTGTCGCGGCATGCTACCAGTGTTAAAAACTGCGACGGAGCTCCGTATGCCACGGCAAACTGGCTGACACTGACGGCGGCGGTGCACAAATGCTGCGCAGCTAGCGCCATTCGACGGCCAACACCGCGGTTCCTGGTGTGTCCGCTGTGCCGTGCGTGTGATCATTGCTTGTACAGCCCTCTCGCAGTGCCCGGAGCAAGTATGGTGGCTCTGACACACCGGTGTCAATGTGTTCTTTTTTCCATTTCCAGGAGTGTAGTATACACCACACTACGAGACGAATTCAAAGTTCGGTGAGCCTCCACCCGGACCGGGAACGTGTACAGGAGTGTTGCCCGAAGCAGTTTTTGTGCCTGAAAGGCGCTCTCAGTTTCTAGTAATAAGGTACCGTTACGCAACATGGTACAAGATTTGACAGATCCGGCTATGGCATCTACGCCCTTCTGGATAATGAAAGAGTTGACAGCAGAAAAATCCTTTCCGTCCTCAGATCCAGAAACGACGAGGAACTGTGGGGCAGGTGGTAGTACTTTTGTCACTGGTGGCTGGTCACGTTTCCGTTTTTGGGCAGAAGTCGAAAGAGATGGAGTAGAATCCATTGCGGAGAAATCCCCCATGATTGCCAGCGTCTCCGATGGCGCGCACCTTCCTTGTGGGGACCCTCTCAGAGGGCACTCCCGCCTTAGGTGAATGTTTACACCTCAGGTCACACCTCCCGAGAAACTGCCTGAGCTGAAACCTTCTGACCATGCCGATTGGTCCCTCCGTCTATCACCCCTCCCTGGGCCTGGCCTTTACCAGGGGGTACGTGCGTGCCTTACATGTCTACCCAGGGCGGGGAATTACGCGTTACCCCGTCACCGGCTACGCGTGCGAACGCATGGGTCAACCTTCAGGCATGCACAGGGAGGAAGGAAGAAGAGGAAAAAGAAGAGAGAGAGTTAGAAAGAGGACAGACTGTCTCAAACGCCGAGGCCTAGACCAGAGAAGGCAAGGAGAAGAAGGCAATGAGAAGGCAAGGAGAAGAAGGCAAGGAGAAGAAGGCAATGAGAAGGCAAGGAAAAAGGCACAATGAGGAGGCAAGGAGAACAAGTCAAGGGAAAGAGTAAGGAAGACAGTGAGGTGGAGAAGAGCAAAGAAAGGAACCAACCAAAGGAAGGAAGAAACGAGAAGTGAAAAACCAAAAAGACCACAATTATAGGTCGTGGAACCGTCCGTCTCCGGACACAGGCGCTAACTACCCCCGTGAGGGGGATGGACTCCTTTTAGTCACCTCTTACGACAGGCAGGAATACCTCGGGCCTATTCTAATCCCCGGACCCCCAGGGGGGACATTCAGTCTGACTCCCCAACAACATTGTTTCTTCCTAAGTAATGAATCACCCCCACAATGGGTAATCCTACTATGACCATTGCATAGAGGGTATAAAACAGTCGATTCCTTTCTTGAGTAGTGCAAGGAAAAGAGCCAAACTGCAGCAGATTCCTTGCCCTTGCGGAGTTTATTACCAGGAGCAGTAGCACACCGGATGTCATTCCACTTCCGGGCAAAGAGGTTTGATCTAGATCCAAATATCTGCAGCTGAAATCATGAAAAGGAATGGGGTTAAGTATCATCTTTCTCTGGGTCCCAAGTCATGTGGGCATCCCAGGGAATTAACTGGCTGAGTGTCTGGATAGAAAAACAAACTGAGCATGTGGCATGGCCAAGGGCAGTGAGAAGGTCATGGATAGCAGAGATCAAAGGGTGACAAAAGTAGCAACAGTTGATGGGCTGCAGGCTGCTCATTGTGTCTGAACAAATTAAAACACTGTGGAGGGAAGCCTGAGAAATGGAAAGGAGGGCCCTGTGAATAGCTAAAAGCTCTGCTGTGAACACACCACATGATCCTGGCAATAAATATTGTTCAATGGCAGTACAAGATGTAGAAGTGTATCCCACCTTGTCAACTGTCTTAGAACCATCAGTGTAAAAGATGAAGGCACCCTGTAACTGCATGGATGGCACCTAAAAGATTCTAGAAAACCATAGGTGAAGCAGAGACCTGAGGACCCTGAAACAGGTTGCTCCTAATCTGTGGTCTAGGTACCATCCAAGGATCATAGGAAGGGGGGGGGGGGGCTGAAAGGGAAGGGGGAAGGGAGATAAGTGAAATGCACAAGGTCCATTCCAGTGAGTGGATATGGAGATCCCAACGAACGACAAAGGGAAGTGAGACACATGCCAACCAGCAATCCCACCTGTGGGAGGTTGCCACCAGGGAGACAGCCCTCACTTGCAAAGAGGACACCATTCACAGGATGGTCAGGGTATTGGCAAATGGTGATTGTGTAATTTCTAAGCAGAGATGTCAATACATGTATTGATTAATTTACATACATTTACAGAATGAAATTTTCACTACAGTGCAATGTGCATGCTATTTCTGAACTTGGTGGCAGATTCAGACTGTTTGTTATAATGGAACCCTAACCTAGAACTGCGCCTTTTCTTTTCTTCCTCTTTTTTTTTTTTTTTTTTTGAGAACAGATTATAGCAACTGTGTTTTCTGGTTATGACTCACAGCCTGTCCTCACAGCTTTTCGTTTTCCAGCACCTCAATATACCTTCCACAACTTCAGACATTCTCATGCATTAATTTCTGAACGAGCACTCCTGAGAAAAAGAGATTCATGGGGAAACCATTACCAAAATTAATCTCCATTGCAGAGTGAAAACTTGATCTTGTTAAGTCTTTATCTTGTTAAAAGCATAGGTTAGTGGTGAAACACACACATGTAAATGACATGAATACTAGCCCTGTGCTGTCCTTATCCCTTCTTGTGAGAGAAATAATCGTTCTTATGTCAGATATTAAACACTTATCACGAATTGCATGTAAATAAATTTCAAATTACTACAGGATACTTTGTTTCATTTTGAGCCACATGACACAGTTGAAGTGAGTTTATTTGATACTTTGTTGTTTGATGTACTCTTACTTGAGAATTATTTTCTTATTTCTAAATCCCACACTGAAAAAACACTGGGCAATCCATTGTTGTGCGAACTATGTCAAGATTAGACATGTTGTCCTCTCCTTTTTTATAAAACAGTAAGGAATATTGTGTAGTGCGCATTTTAACTGTACAGTTATGTGGAGAATTTCTACGAGTTCAGCTGATGCTCAAGAGAGATTGTCTGTCTACAGTTCAAGGGGCTGAAGATTACACCCAGGTATGCAGAGTCTACCTGCTCGACTGCCAGCTGTGAGCAAAGCTGTCAGTAGGATGGTGCAGAGGTTCCTCCATTCCAGTGGTGAACTGTTAGCCACACGAATGCACCCACCAGTCACTGGCACAGTGCACACAATGGAGGCAACACTGCAGTTCGGAGAAATCCCTGAGGAGCACGCTTAGGTAGGTGGGCTGATGGGCGATAAGCCAGCGGCACGACTTCAAACCATTATAGGTGGTGCAGGAGCGTAACTGCCACCTGTGCTTTTAACAAGATGAAGATGCACATCTGTCAGTTCTTGGAGGCATTTGAGGTCAACCCAGTTGGGGGATTGGCAGCCCAAGATAGGTTTCAACTGATGCACCAAATCCACTACACATAAGTGCGGTTTCTCACTATGTTTGGCCACATGACAATCTGACAATGCACCTTGGTCAATGCTCTGTTTGCAAAGGGTGGGGGTGCTCAGAAGAGCCATTATGGGCCACCCTTGCAAAGGAATAGCCAAACAGCCATCGACACACCATGCTGGTAGGATGCCAAAGATATGCAGAGACTGAACTGGGACTACTGCTGTGCACCATGTCAACAGAATGTATGGGATGACATTGACCACTTCCAGATGTGCTACCTTGCTGTCTCAGTCATCTCAGGAAACCATCACAGGTGCAAAGTACGGCCCCTGCTGCCACCTGCAATGCAAAACCACTTCTAGTTTGTGTCTTACGAAGGTTTACCCACTGCACTTGTCAAAATACTGTGAGTTTCTGAACAAAACATCTGTTTGAGGCGCGACTTACTGTTAACATTTGTTTTTTTGTTTCAAAGAATCACTTTATGAAATAATATCAACTTTCCTCTCCTCTAATGTAGCATCTTAAGATCGCCATTCCAGGCTGAAACCAGTCAAAATTAAAACTAGAAACAAGTATAAATATTTTCCCTAGGTCTACTTTCAATCTTAGTGAATTGGTATTAAATGCATATGGTTATATTTATGGGTGGCGTTTGGTGAACAGGTGTTTTCTGCTTTTATGTTTAGCTGAAAATGCACAATCAAGGAATTATATTCATACAACTAAGTGTACTGTTGCTTCTCTACTCATTGCACAAGATATGCATGTCCAGTATAAAGCAATATTCGACTGTAAAAATTCTATAATAAACAAATATTGTAACAACATTTCAAGCAGTTATTCACTAACAGTGAAAGTAATAAAGCACCTGCACATCTAGTGCAAAATGTAGGGAAGCAAAAGCACACTCAGAATATTGGAAATCAGGGAATTTCATACATAAAGCTGCTTAGTTGACAATGCACCCATTCACCAAATGCCTCCCATTATTATGAATCATGTGTATGTTGGTACCATTTTAGGAACTCTACAGTAGACCTAGTGAAAATATTTGCACTTGTTCAGGTCTCAATGTAAGTTGTTCTTTTCTTTATTTTGGCATTTGGAGATAAGGAGATAGCCAATGGCGGAAGAAACTGATGACTAAAATAAAAGTTGTCAAAAAATAAAAAATTTTAACTTTATAGTGTCAGAGTTGTATAGTGGGTTGAGATGAAGGGTCAGTTTTTTATTGGGAGAATTTTCAAAAAATAGTCTTCTTCATGGGTAAACTGAGTACATAACACTAGTGTGACCCACTCTTTAGTACTTTTCTATTGTGGCATCTCCACCAGATTAATACATTGTTCCCATAACCCCTCTCAGTTTATCAATCAATCAAACGGCAAGGTCATCAGTCTGTGATTCCAAAGTGAGTCACAGAAGAAAGAGGGCCTGCTAAAAGTGGACGGATCCAGTTAGGGGAATCAAATTATAAAATAATGATTATCAAACACATACATTAAAACATAAAAGGTAAAATCAAACCAAAAAACTGGGAAAAGGGGTAGGAGGGGGGGGGGGGGGGCACTGTGTGGGGTCACAGACCGAGAAGACTGTAAAAGAAGTCCCAACCACAACCAACCTGCCCCAGCACCAAGACTAAAGTAGAACCTTAAATCTGGAAATAAAAACCACTTGCATGGAAGAAACTGAGGACCAGTTCAACCATCCATGGATCGTCTGCTAATATTACATTTAAGGAATCTGGAAGACAGTATCTCACATATTGTCCCCCCCATCTCTTGGCCCTTCGTGTTAAGTACAGTCAGTCTGGTTCGACAACCACATTGTGGGGGAAGGGTCATTATGTAGGAGGAAACAATGGGTGAGCCTTGTACAACCAATGTGTAAAGGGCATAAAACAGTGGACTCCTTCTGAGAGGAGTGGAAGGAAGAGAGCCGTACTGCAGTAGACTCCTTGATCGTACAGAGCTTTTTACTCATAGCAGTAGCACTCCAGAGGGCATTCCTCTTTTGAGGAAAGAGTGATTTAATGTAGATCCACATATCCACAGCTGGAATCGGGAAATGAAATGGGGGTAAGTATCTGCTTCTCTAATCAGTCAGCCAGTTCACTACCTGGCATGCCCACATGACTTAGGATCCAGAGAAAGAAAACTTAAGAGGCAGCACACTCAAGGTCAGAGAGAAGGTCATGAATAGTAGAGACCAAATGCTGACAAGAGTAACATTGATCAATAGCCTGCAGGCTGCTCATGGAGTCTGAACAAATTAAAACACTGTGGAAAGAGGCCTGAGAAAGAAAGGAGGGCTCTCTGAATAGCTAGATGCCCTGCTGTGAACACACTACATGATCTCAGAAATAGATGGTGTTTGGAGCCAGTAGAAGACAGGAGGGAGACATCCCTCATTGACGAAGAGCCCAGGTTACAGAGGATGGTCAGGGAATTGGCAAACTGTGATTGTGTAAGAAAAAGGGTTTGGCACCTTTGGATGTGTAGAAGGGAACTCCCCACTTCTGTGAGGAGACTATCAACAGGATTAGTGCAAAAGGCACCAATAGCCATATGCACCACACAATGATTGACAGGGTCAAGGAGTTAAAGTGGAAGCAGCTGCTGAGTCATAAGCCTGACTACCATGCTCTGCTCATGTCCAGACTAGATTATGGTAAAGATGGAGAAGAGTGGAATGGTCAGCACCCCAACATGTGTGGGCCAGGAGGTGGAGAACATTAAGCTTCCACATACATGTAGTCTTTAGGTGGTGAGTGTGGGGCAGCCATGCCAGCTTCTTATCAGAAATAAGGTCCAAGAAATGGGACTGTGCTATAACATCAAGGAACTGGTTACATTAATAAAGTTCTGGATCGGGGTGTAATGTGGGTCTATGACTAAAATGCACAATGCACATTTTGGAGGAAGAAAACTGGAAGCCACGGGTGGTGGCCCATGCAGAGGCCCATCGGATGGAAGCATCTGCTAAGCGCCAGCTCCAAGGTGCCGAGTGGAAGCTGCACCAGATACAAAAATTGTCGATGTACAATGCCGGTGTAACCAGAAGTCCAACAGAGGTCACAAGCACATTGATGGCAATGAGGAACAGTGTGACACTTAGCACAGAACCCTGTGGGATACCATTCTACTGAATCTGGGGGGCACTAAGTGAAATGCCAACCAAAAGCCAGAAGAGCTGGTGAAATAAAAACTTATGGATAAAAATTGGAAGGGGACTACGGTAGCCCCAGTTATGGAGGGTAACTAAAATGTGATGGCGCCAAGCCATGTCATATGCCTTATATAGTTCAAAGAAGATGGCAGTAAGGTGCCAGGGGTGAGTAAAAGTCTGTGAAATGGCCGATTCCAATCTGGATAAATGACCATTCGGAGGTCGCTCTGTCCAAAAGCCACACTGATACAAGGACAAAAGGTCCTGAGATTCAAGTACCCAACATAATCTGAAGCTGATCATCCTTTTGATCAGTTTACAAAGTACATTGGACAGCTACCACCCAATTAGTCCGACTAGAGACACTGGGTTTTTCCTGGGCTTAAGGACAGGGCTAACTATACTGTCTTGCCATTGTGACAGAAAAGCACAAGTGAGCCAAATGTGGTTTAACAGCAGTGTCAGCAGAAAATAGTGGCAGGGACGCCTTGCACGACTGCATCAAAGGTATTTGAGAGGGGGGTTCACAGCAAACATATATAAAGGCTAATTGGCCCAGTGGAATGCACAACATGGGGGCCTGTCTGCCTGGTATCAGCAGAGGAACCATAGAATCACCAGAAAGTGGTCACTATCACAAAGGTCATCATGGGATGACCAATGTAGGGAAGCCACCAGGGCAAGGGAAGAGATCGTGAGATTGATAGCAGAGAAGGTGCCATGGGTGGCATTGAAGTCAGTAGGGGAACCATCATTGAGGAGACACAAATCGAGGTCCGTGATAAGTTGGTCAATTAGGATACCCCTACCCATTGAAGTAACACTCCCCCACAGTGGATGGTGGGCACTGAAGTCCCCAAGGAGGAGAAATGGTGGTTGGAGTTGCTGGATTAAGGTAGACATAAGGAATTGGCCTACCTGGATGGAGGTAGACATTGAAAATGGTGATTGGATCCCCTATGTACCAACTTGGAACCGATAGTGGTTTGAGAGCAAACAAATCTGGCAGTCACTAATGAGATCGGAGAGAACCAATGTGCAGAACCCACCACATGCTACCCCAGAGCCAGCATGGTTCCAACAGAACACCAGGTAACCACGAAATGTTGATCACACTCCCTCACAGAAATGTGTTTCTTGAAGAACAAGACAGCATGCAGAATAGGAGGAGACAAGATGTTGCATTTCTGATAGGTGATGTACTATTCCCACATGATCATCCAGTGGAATTGCAAGGGATACTATCAAGGTAGACATGCAGAAGCTGGGGAGGAGGTCAGTCACTGGTCATCACCTGCAAGGATGGGGTGATAACCATGAATAAGATGTCAGACTCATGTTGCGAGAGGCAAGATGGCACCTCCAGGGGCACTGTTGGTGCCTTGTCTTGGGATTTATGTTTCTTCTTCTTCTTTTTCTGAGGTGGAGAAGGGCAGGACACAGGGGGTGTACAGGTTTCTGCAAGATCTGGAACTGAAAGAGAATGGGTGACCTTGGGGTGCACAAATGGTGCACTTCGTGGCTGAGTGGTGGTCAGAGTCTTCTGGCCTGAGAGACACTGGGGAGAGGAATCCCAGAAGGGAGCCCAATCACCAGCTGATGCTGAAGAATGGAGCACTCGGCACTTCTTTGACTGGGCAGGGGGAGCCACTCCCTGATGGGAGGCTGTGGGAACTGCAAGGGGTGGGGGGTTTGGGGAAACCGGGAAGGAGAAGGGGTAAGGACAAGGGAGGAGGAGGAAAGGAAGTAACAGAGGCAAAAGTTGAAGACAGTGGCAATGGGTGGAGTCTCTCATACTTTCGGCGGGCCTCAGCATATGACAGGTGATTCAGGGACAAGTATTCTTGGATCTTCTTTTCTCTTTTGTAAACTGGCAATCCAGCAAGCTAGGGGAGTGGTGGTCAGCTCAACTGACACACACAGGTGTTGGAATACAAGAGATTCCTTCATGGACTGGATGGCCATAGTCACCACACAAAGGGTCCCCTGTATGGCAGGAAGAAGACATATGCCCAAAATGCAAGCACTGAAAGCACCGCATACATGGAGGGACATATGGCTTCATGTCACATCTTCTCTGGGAGGGTATCCCTCTCAGAAGGCAGAATAAGGGAGCCAACACTGGTGCAGTTGTCTTTGCAAGCCTCCTCCACAAGTCGAATAAAATGAACACCACACCACTCCAGATTAGCTGGGAGTTCCTCATCAGTTTACAGGATGACGTCCCTGTGAAAAATTAATCCCTGGACCATATTTAGAGATTGGTGAGGAGTAATTGACACTGTCACAAGAAAGCCTGCAGTGTGGCAAAGACAGCCTTCATCAAAGGCTGCAGCACATCTACCTATTCCATCTTCTGACCATGAAAAAATGACAAGGACTATGTTTCTCTAATTAGTACAATAAAAGAGGAACTTAAGTGGTTTATGGAGATACTAAATCTATCCCAAGCTTTCGAATTGCTTTGAGATCTTTTCCAATTCTGTAGATGACATTCCTCACAATTTGCAAATGAAATTAATAGATCTACTTTCCACAGCATTAGCCTCCTTGTCTTCATCATGAGTCTGTGAAAGTAATGGCAATGTTTGGCTCAACATAACTCTGTGACAGATTTTTTACTGTTATAAAAATTAATGTATTGTGGCTAAGAGCAAAGTAGTTGATGAAAATTTATATAACTGTTGTGGAGTTAGTCTGTATGTAGAAATTTTGTTTCCGACATTAATTTCATTGCAAAGTCGACTTGCAGTACTTAAATAAGCTGGATCTCAAGTGATATGCAGCTAGGAAATAAAAGACACCATGGAGAAGGCAGGGAAGAACATGGTGGTGGGGGGGGGGGAGGGGAGGGGAGGAAGAAAGCAGCTGCCTGGCACCCCTGTATGCACGCCACACTCAGGTGCCTGCTCAAGTGCAAGTGTACCTCACACAAGCAGGTTTCTTGCCCAATCCTGCACTACAGTTTACATAATTTCTCACTCCTTGTGACCAACAGTACTTTTCCTCCCCAGCGCAAGCATTCTTTTATTCATATAGGGGAAGATGAGGTAATCCCAAAGGGTAGGTCACAGTGAACATTTAAATTTCCAAGAAACCAACCACATTGCATAGGTTAAACTTTATATTTTAAATGCTTGCCCCCTGGAGTAAAAACATACAACTTAGTTGCAGTGTAGCCACTGATTGAGTTTTGCTGGCAGCGAAAAATTTTCATTGCTCATGTCAGATGACATTGGAGATCACCACGTATAGTATTTAAATCTGCATGCTTATTTTTTGTTTAAATATAGCAAATATCCAAAAACTCAAAAATTTGTATTAGCTTTCAGAACATTTTTAGTATGATTTGAGAGCTGTCTCTAAAAATGTTGTATTACAGCCAACAGGTACTACTGTAGAGTCTTTATGTCTTGAATTATGTAATATTGTTGTAACAAGCTAAAATTGTATTGTCAGTTTGCTGATTTATGGAAACAATTTTACAATGATGGTGTTTTTATTGTTGTCGGAAGACATGAATTACAAAATTCAAGGGAAGAAGGGATCATAGAGGAAAATAGTGATAAATTGTCTTCCATTTAATTTTCATTCTGAGATGAGGTGCAGACATGTATGATGTATTAAGCAGCCCACCTCATGAGCACCTGAAAGCTTTGAAAAGTGGCAGATTATTTTCCAATTAAAGCTGGGGGGGATTTGAACCCACATTTTCCAGAAACTTTGCTAAATAATTTGTTAACACATTCAACACCTTGACAGTCATCCAGTGCTAATCGATATGAACAAGTTTCTGAAATCAGAATTTGATCTAGCAGCAAGTCTCAAAATTGCTCAGAGATTTAATGAAGTGAAGAGAATCACAGGAAAACATTTTTTTTTTACAGTTTTAGAAAATATTATCCTGAAATTTTTTAAGAACTCCAAAATTGACAAGTATTGTGTGGGCTCTTGTGTTCCATAAACCACAAGTTGACAATTTCTATGGGAACACTATATTTCTTTTGAAGGTAATTAACACTCTCTGTACCAGGCCTATTTTATGCACCCGTCCCTAGAAACCGGGCAATTTTACCAATATTAAAAAAATTACTGCATCAAATCTACTGTTTGGATTGTGGCAAATTTGGTACCATCTTGAAGCTGCACATTTCTACTTTAATTCTGAGTGAAAGAAACTACTTTACAATGCACAGCTTTAAGGTACAGTTATAGAAATCACTTAGATGTTTTAAGAATTTAGAAAAAGTCATACGAATAAGGGAATACAATTGTGATTTATTTTTAACCAAAATTGTGGCACTACATTACATGTTTCTGATAGTATACAGTATTACATATAAATTTCACACAGAATCATATTGTTTTTTAGTGTGGAAAATTTTAAAGCAAGGTTCCAGGCAGAGTGCAACGCCACACTGTTCACATTCGTATCGTGTCTCTTTGCGAGAAGCCTTGCCACTCTGTTTCTTGCTCCTGGAACTGCACACGTGACACACACGAGCAGCATACTTCTTAGTAGTTGCAGGTATGTGCTGCAAAAAATGTCTCTTTGTTAGCCGACCTACAGTTCCTTCATTTCTTGGAATGAATTCAAGTGTGTCGTCTTCAACAAGCTGAACTGCAAGCACTGTTATAAAGTCTGTTATTGTAATTTTCTTCCTGTGCACTGCATTGTACAGCCAAAATGCATTTGATACTCCCATAAGCAGCAAATGGAAATATAATTTTCGCCACCATTTCACAGTTCTGTGCTGGAACGGATTGTACTGCAGGCGTTGGTCTCCAATATCCACTCCAATTTTATTGAGGTTGTAATCAAGTACCTGAAGTGGTTTCAATACTACAGACCCATTTCTCTTAGTATGCGTACCAAATGTTGCTTGATGCCTTGTAGACAATGTATACACATCTCTCTTATCTTTCCACTTCATTGCCAATACATTATCTTTACGCCGAAAAGACATTTCGCCCTTTTTCAGCTTAGCAGATACTAAATCTTTAGGCAATCCTTTCCTGGATTTGTTCACAGTTCCAACAGCTCCAGTGCCTTTCTCTGCCAGTTGCTGAAATAGCTCTGGACTGGAATAAAATCGATCTAAATACACAGTGTGGCCTTTGTTCAGCAAGCTGCTGTCAGACAACAATCGCAAAATAACCGCAGACGAAGAATTGTCAACAATATGCTTACCAGCATAAACTTCAAAATTTACAACATAGCCACTACTGGCTTCAGCAACAGCATATACTTTCAGTCCATACTTATGAGGCTTATTTTGCATGTAAACACGGAAACTCACACGACCTCGAAATGGGCAAATTCCTTCATCAATTGTCACTTTTTCTGAGGGACGATATGCCTGGATACATCGCTCCTTCAAATTATTATAATATGGCAAAACTTTGTAAAGTGGATGAAATCCATCTTCGCCTGGTTTTTTCTGATTTGAATTGTCAACAAGATGCAAGCATGACAGTATCTGAGTGAAACGCAAACGGCTCATGACATGGGGACAAAAGTTACAACTAAGAACAGGATTAGTGCTCCAATGGTCCGCAATTTTTGGCTTTTTCGAAACACACATGTGGAAAATAATACCCAAGAAACGCCTCATCTCACTTATAGTCACTGGCTTCCACGAACTCAAAACTGAATGGGGCTTCAGATTATTTCCTCTTCTTTTCTTCTGTATTGTCTGTGATGCATACAAATTTGTCTGTCTCTTGAGTTCATTTACGTCACTGTCAGTAAGGAACACTTTACTGCAATCCAGTACAGAACTCGACTCATCAATATCCACTAGTATCTGCCTGGGTGTCGTGTTGACAGGCAGAGGTCGGTAGGTGTCAACTGCAGTCCACTCACTGTCTTTCGGATACGGCACAGCTGCTGGATTTGAAGCAACACCTTCAACATCATTCTCGTCTTCATCTGAAGACAAACTGTCATCAATCTCGTCTTCTAAAAAGAATATCACATTATGTGTAACTACATACATCGTTTACACATGTTCAACAGATATGTGCGTACTGCACAATTACGTGGAAAATTCGGAAATACGTACCTTCAAACACACCATTGCATTCAGAATCGTCTGAATCACTCTCTACATTATCCAGAGTGTCGCTATGATTGATCAAATCCGCAATTTCTGCGTCTGATAAACCGCGCCGAAACATGATGACAAACAACTGAATGATATACAGACTGAGAACGCAAAGATAAGTTTTAACATGAATTACAGCGCTGCCGTGACATCTATGGACGCATTTTGTTAATAAACATCTGAAAAACGTATAGCGCTGGCCAAACCCGTAGAAATAACGTTGCAGTGTTTTGAATGAAATTAAATGTAGCGGCCCGTAAATTTTACGGGCTTGGTGATTTTCGCGCGATCCCAGGCCCGTAAATTTTACGGGCTTGGCGCTTAGAGTGTTAAATTTCTTCTCTCTCACATTTGTAACACCACTCAAACAGGTGCACCAAATGCGCATAAAAATGATGAAGTCCCTTAAATAAAAGGGTGAAAAACTGGGCAAACTAACATCCGCACAAAGTGGTTGAAATATAACACTAACTCAATTAAAGTCACTGGTTATTTTCTACCACCACTTTTCATCAATGTTGCCAACGTGGGGGTACCCATAAGATTTGCAAGCGGGGATGGTGGGAGGGGGGAAGGGGGGGGGGGGGGTCACTGTTCTGTGGGTGCTTCATACTGGTCTCAATGTGCACAAGAAAGATTTAATTTAACATGCAAAAACAAAGGAGCCCAGTGAGAAAGAGAAAATGGACAGAATTTCAAAATCTTGCCACAAAATTGAGCAGTGGGGAGTCAGAAACAGAGTGAAAAATGCTGAATTCTAAATTGTCAAGTGCAGAGCAACATCAACTGCAATTACTTAGTTTCTTAATGATGTGGAATGAGGCACTTTACATTAATATCACCAATAGTGTTTAGAGAATTTCCGCGTAATTTCTAGAACCACTCGGCCTTATACCTTCTCGAATACATGATATTTTAAATATAAGTGTGAGAGAGCCTATCTACTGTTTGTCACCTGTCTGTGTGTGCAGGTCTAAAGTGTGTAGTGAGAAGACCGTAGACATGGCAGTCAAATGGAACCAACAGCACTTGTCGGTCATGTCAAGGAAATTGTAATGAAAGAACACACCAGCCCCAAGAAACTTATGTGTTGTTCTGAGCTGTTTCGTAACTTTATAGTAGTGATGAAATAAACAGATGAGTTGAAAAAAGATTTTTAGCAACTTTTAACACAGATGTACTAGAGGCAAGACTTGTTCACTGTTTCGGTGGCTGTTGAATCAACTATGTGGTAAATGTATCTTAATTTGTGTCTAATGTGAGATGATATGGATGACTTACAAGAAGTCTAATGTTTATGTGTGAACTGATTATTTTTTTCTTTATGAAAGTTGAACTGTCCATCTGAAGTTTGGGATGAGATTATCTCGAAAACTATACATTGAGTAAAAATAGTGGGTAAGATGAGTTCATAAGCTCAAAGGGGGCCATCAAATAATACTACATGTGACCCCCATCCCCCACCCCCTTGCGTGAGGGGCAACTTTTAAATCTTAAATGGAAACACCATTTTTTTATTGCAGATTCGTATTCTCAATAAAAAAGTAATCAAGTTTCATCTGATATATTTTTTTAAACCACTGTACAGATGGCACTGGAATCAAGAAACTTTAAAATTGGGAAAGAACTCCAATTTATTTAGAATGATTAGATAAAGATGCATCAAATTGATGCAAAATGTGCACCAATTCTTTCATTACACCAAATTAAGCTTTTCTTTCTTTCTCTTTTTTTTTTTTTTTTTTTTTTTTTTTTTTTTTTACAAAAAAAATTTTTGATAGAGGAAGGGGAATGGTATTAAAGTTTCGTTAGGGAACTCTTCACAACACCATTACTCACCCGACTGTGGTGCTACCATCGCCAAACTGCGAACTATTGCTCAGTATAAAGGTCGGTTCATTGTGATCTGACGTCACTTCACTTTCCGATTGTGAACCGTAAACATCAACTGACTAAAGTAAATTATTCTTTAGCAAAACATGGCTCACTATCCTCCTTCAGAGACTGTTGATGTGATGTTAATTTTAGATGAATGTCATAACAATTATGATGCAGCTGCACAATTGTATGCCGATCGTTTCCCAAACAAACGACATCCAAGCAAAAACATTTCAAGCTTGTTGAGAGCAGTTTCGAATAATGAATATGTGCACCAGCCAACTTGTCATTGTGAATACAATGAAAATTACGCTGTTGCCCATACCATTCTCGCCTGTGTTGAACTGGATCCTGAAATTAGTAGTCATGCGATTCAGAGACAAACTGAAATACCGAAATCGACTGTTTTGAGGATTTTGAAGGCACATAAATATCATGCTTATCATATCACACTGACACAGGCATTAATGCTGAAAGATATGCAAATACACGTGCATTTCTGCCAATGGGCCTTGGAAATCACAAGAGGCGACAATGATTTTTTTAGATAATGGAAAATTAAATCATCATGATTGTCAATGGGTCTGTGCCAGTGTGGTTTGACAGAGGACCAATATTGACAATCAACACAGATGGTGGTTAATGGTCTGGTGTGAAACTTTAAATGGTTTACTTGATAGGACCATGTTTTTTGGCTGAAATGTCACTAGGGAATCTTATTTACAACTTCTCTACAATGATTTGTTGGAGCTAATGGAAGATGTTGATTTAGAAACCAGGCAATGAATGTGGTTCCAACAGGACAAAGCAGCTCCCCATTATGCTAAAAATGTGTGTAACATTTTAAATTTACAGTACCCTGGTAAGTGGATAGGACGCAGCGGACCAATTCAGTGACCTCCATGTTCACCAGACCTAACATCTCCTGATTTTTTCTTGTGGGGTTATTTAAAAATTATTGTCTGTGAAAGACAGCCCACAACCTGAAACGATATGGAGCAACGCATTCAAAGAGCATGTGCAGCCATACCACAGGATGTGCTGCTCAAAACTGTGTACAACTTTTGCAGACAATTGACTTTATGCATTCAAGCAAATGGGGATAATATTCAACAATTTCTTTGTGGCTAATTTCATTAATTAAGCACCCCAAATTGTGAGAGGTAAGGGGATTCACACTAATGAAGCACCCCAAAATGTGAGAGGCAAGGGGACTCTCACTAATGAAGCAACCCATGGGAACATCATTCCACTACATCCATGTTGTCGTTCCTGGGTAATGCTAAAAGTAGGATACAGTACGTTTTGTACAAAAATAGGTTAATTTGGCATAACAAAACATTTGGCACACATTCTTTAGTGATTTTACGCATCTTTCTTGGATGATTCTAGATAAATCAGAGTTCTTCCCCAATTTTACTTTTTTCTCTATTTCAGTACCATCTGTCAATGGTTTAAAAAACTGATTCAGACAAAACTTGATTACTTTTTTATGAAGAATTCAAATCTGGAATAAAAAATGGATGTTTCTGTTTAATATTTAAAAGTTGCCCCCTGCCCCACTCAATGGGGCAGGGGATGGAGGTTAAGTCTAGTATCATTTGATGTCCCCCTTTGAGCGTATGAACTCTTCTTACCCACTACTTTTACTCAATGTATAGTTTTCAAGATAATCTCATACAAAACTTCAGTTGGATCACCCTGTATATATTCCTTTAACTACCATCATTCTTTGGAGAAGAAGTTTTTGGAGACTGACATAGAGCCAGCTATCCAGACAAGAAGATCAGCTAAGCATGCCAAGTAAGTCCATGCATGTAAAAGAAGTGAGAAGGTTGCAATCCAACTTCACACATTCTTGTGGTCAAAAACATTAGAATGTAGTGACCAGTGTGAAACGACCAAAGGAAAAACGGAATTTTGATACAAAAACAAGAGAAAATCTATCAAGTGTTTCAATAGCAACCAAGCATAACAAGACAAAAGAACTATTTCAAGGAATTGGATTCTGCCTAAATATACAATGAAGAAAATTTGTAACTGTAAATAAGGGAGAAGAAGTGAAAAAACTACAATGAGTAAAAACTGGAGAGTTGATCTCGACCTATTAGTTTAAGAAGAGATATGCCTAGAATGGTATGTAGCAGCGAATGGAAAAGTAATAACCAAACTAATGTCTTACACCCAAACATGTGGAGAGAACAATGCAGTTGCTCTTATAACGTTAACAGAAATATGCAGGGTGAAAGTAGTGAAAAATGACAGATGAATGTTGTGGTGACACCACAAGGCACCAAACTTGCTAGGTTGTAGGTTTCAAATCGGCCGCAGTCTGTCAGTACACATTGGACCCGCGAGTTGCCACTCTCAATGCTAGCAGAAAAAGTGCCGCCACTCAGCTGGTCTTAAGAGACAGGCTAGCTCACTGGCCAGTTCTACAGCCAACTTTGAAGCCGTAACAAGTGAACCATTCCTATTAGAGATCTCATTTGCAGAGATACGCTAGTTAGCACAGCCTTCAGCTAAGTCAGTAGCTATGACCTAGCCGGGTGCCACTTACAGTTTACACATTGAAAATTGATCTATATGCGTGAAGCAATCAGAATTGTAAAGAATTATTCAGTCTATAACTGCACTTCTAAATATTATTGTACAAAGTCAAGATCAATGTTCACCGCTGATGCTGAATTAAAGCTAAGTATTTAATTGTATTCCTGTCTACTAACTTTCTAACCACCTAAGTTACAGATACATCCCATCAAGTATAGTTCATTGATCCTCATGTGAGCCCACGTGATCAACACTGCAATTAATGGCCACACCGCATTATTAGACTAAGAGTCAAACTGCGTGACTCAACCGGGTCATCCTTTTCCCACGAGGCCCATAGTTCCGCCTCATACATAACGAATGTGTGTGGCAATAAAAAGGAAAACATTCCTGCAAACACGAGCAAGTAAATTAGTCATTAGTGATGTAACTGTAGAAGTAGCTGTGAATGGCCACTGATTTAAGTCAAATATATTTGTACTAAGTAGTATAAAATTCCTGAAGATAAACTTTTAAATTACCTAATTAGGCTCAAATATTATCCATGACCAACACATGTACATTTCCTTTAACAGGTAATTGTGTAAAATAGATATTGCCAAATAATGTCATGAAGTAGTATTGAACTTCCTGTTCAAATACCCCATGGATGAAATCTTAGCACAATTAAATGAGGAAAGTTTGCATTTAATGGAAATTTTCACTAAGCCAGACAGTATTCCATATGAGGCAGTGGCAAGACCATATATTTTCACTCTTGCTCACCATTCACTTCTCCTTATGATACATCCTGTACAAAACTTAACTGAACAGGAGGATAATGCTAAATACATGGAGAGACCAAATACAATTGCTCCAGCAGGAAAATTCTAAATACATGTCAGATGTACACCTAGCCATGTTTAGGGAGGAACACAGTTTCTCTCAAAATATTAACAGAAACACACAAACATTAACTCAACAGATGCACTATGTACCTAATCTAACTATCCAGACCTAACCAGTGTTGAAGATGATGCTGGGAGTGTGATTAAATGAACTTGCATTATGATTTCAGAGAAACGTAATAACATGGTAAGGCAATACATGGAGAAAATACTGCATATGAGTAAAAACCCCCAATGACCGACTCTGCTATCGAGTTTAAATGTTCATCTCTCACATGTATGCTTGCTGTTCTGAAACTGGTGCCAGGGACCTGCACCCACAGATTAGGGATCTCGTAGGAACAGGATGGAGTGGAAGCACTTCTGCAGCACCAGCGACCAGATAATGCTAAGCAACTTGAGGTTTGCATCAGAAATGATTTACATGAGCAAAGCATATTCTGTTGTTACTACTTACCAGAGTATACAACCACTACCTTCACTTGTCCTGTTTCAAATTCAAATTTAAATGGCTCTGTGCACTATGGGACTCAACATCTGAGGTCATCAGTCCCCTAGAACATAAAACTACCTAAACCTAACTAATCTAAGGACATCAAACACATCCATGCTCGAGGCAGGATTCCAACCTGTGACTGTAGCAGGTGCGCAGTTCCAGACTGAAGCGCCTAGAATTGCTCGGTCACCATATCCTGTTTCCTCTGAGGTTAAGTCACCTGAGGCCATCACCATCCATAAACCCCAATCTGCTTCTTCCCATAAGTTCTAGTCCAATCTCATTCCTTATTTTCTCATTCAGAATTCTTGAACATACTGAAATACAGTTGATCCAGTAATTCATTACAGACTACAATACCCTAGTCCCAGAACAGTCTGGATTCTGTGGATTCTGCACCGAGCATTCCACGATCCACTAATTCCTGCACTCAGCAGATGGCATCCTCATGGCAAAGTATCAGCGATAAAGCACTACATTAGTGTTCCGGAAACAGAGAGAACTTTTGACCCCATCTCCTGTGATTACATAATATTTAAATCACACATCATATTGTAACCAGGATACTTGCTTATAATGATCAATATGTTTCTGGGGTGGGATGATTCTCTGTTAGGAATGTCAAACATCACAGCAGCATAAACTTGATTAAGGCTAGAATTCTGTAGATTGTGTGCAATCCCGCACTGTAATATCTACACAAAAATGTCCCCAAAGCGTTTGGTAGATGATATTACCATGGGAAATAGGTTATTCCACAAAAATGGAAATAAAGCCAGACAAATACTGCAATTCAGGAGTATACAAAATAAACTGAAATGGCTGAGACAAGTTTTATATAGGACAAATGAGGAGCAGATCCATGACAAGTTTTAGGGAGTATTCCTATGATAGAAAAGGAAGTGCATATACAATGCACTTCTAATGGAGAAGCATAAGTTATGTCACCTAAATGAAAGCATGGAAGTGTGGTGTGGAGCCCCAAAGGGAGAACCTAGAAATTTTGAACCACAAAAAAACACAGGTCCACAATCTTAACGAAACAAAATTAATTTAGCCCTAAATGGTTTTTTGACATTTTTCCAGAATTGCTGGTGTAATGTATGCCAACTGTGGCATGCTCTCCTGCTGCTGACTGGGCCACACCTCACCTCAGATCTGCTGGTCTGGCAGATTCACTGCTGGTTGCACAGTAAATGACCAACACCGGGAAGTGAGTTGCTGGTTCTTCCACAAGATAGAGTGGCCTTCAAAATATTTGAATTTAATAGTGAGGTTCTTTTTTCTATTAAGAAAATAATATATTTTACAAGTCTACATCTTTTAGTGTATTCTTTGGTAAGCTTTAGTTCACAAGGCACAGTTTTTCTATCCATTATACAAGCCTAATTGTAACAATACTACTTCTATTTATTATTATTATTATTATTATTATTATTATTATTAAATACTGCCATTTCATGTGCCTGATGTGTAGATAATATTAACAGATTCAGTGATTACTTGGTAAGTTTGGGTCCACTGCACATGGACTACATGTCATATCTAAAATGTTGTCCCATTAGTAAGAAATTTTACTGAATTTAATCCTGTTTTATAATTTGAGTGTGTATATTTGTAATTTAACTTATTTCTGCTTTTTAATAATTATAACTAGAAGAAGGAAAAATACAATAATAAAAAAGTGAAACTTGAAGGCAATGTTTCCCACATCAGTGCTGCCTGTAAGCTGGAACTCAAATCTTTGTATTAACTTTCAACCAGTTATTAAGTGACGTGCTGATTAGACATAGATTTCAATATTGACACTGAATTTTGCTTCACAAGTTCGAAGTTTCTTTGTGAGTGAACCTTTAAAATAATTTTTACTTTTTAAATTTTTTGAGCTCAATGTCGTAAACAAGCATCTATCACTCTTTATGTTCCTTTAATCGTTATTGCAGATATCTCATGAAGACAATGAACAAAGACCATATTTTTAATGATCTAGACAGTTTTATTTGCTTCAAAAGTTTCATTGGAGTGAAGGATGATCCCAGTACATTCATTTCTGCTAATATTTATTCTATGTAGATCCTACTAATACCATGTGAACACATTTGTGTAGCTACTGTTGCATTTTTAGCATTTGCAAGGAAGAATGCTCTAGTCACTAACACTAGTAAGCATAACCCAGGGGCAAGAAGTAACACCATTCAAAGCAGAACTAAATACCCAATCTGTGACAAGCTGGTGTCCACGGTTCTTCAAACTGTCATGGTGTAAAGACTGTTCCATTAAATTTTTGGCATTCACCCACATAAATTCTGCTTTTTCTTCTTCTTCTTCTTCTTCTTCTTCTTCTTCTTCTTCTTCTTCTAATATTTTGGCTGAATACCATCCAGCCATCTTCAGAGAGATCAGAGGTGACTGATACCCAAGCACTTGCTCTGTCATTTTTAACTCTAAGACTGAGCCACTGAATATGCGGCCTTAATGACCTACAACAGATTTCTGCTTGTAATGCATTGTATGAGGTTTGCTAATATTTCCACTCAAAATGAAAGGAAAAACTTGACAGCATAACCACTGTCAGAAAGTGTCCACATTCCTTTGCAATCAACCTGAAGTGATCATATAATCGTGCTGATTATGTGACAATCGATGAAATGTACACAAGCTGCCAGTAGTGGAAGACATGTTAGAGAAAAAAATTGACCATCCTAGGCACTCTTCACAAGAAGGAAAGAGAGATCCCTCCTGAATTTCACATCTAAGAGATCAACCTGTGGAGTTTCAAAACTTGGCTTCCAAGCTAATAAATCTCTTGTCTTGTACCCAACAAAAAGTAATTGTTCACTGATACTCGTGTCCACAATGCATGATATCATCCCTGAAACAGGAATTCCAGGTATCACTATTAAATTACAATCACACTGAAGGAGGAATGGATACTGTGGATAAAATGATTATAGGTTATGCTGTTTCCAAATTTAGGAGTTGGCCTATGGTGTTAGTTTATAGTATGCTGAACATGTGTGTTGTGTTGTGGTCTTCAGTCCAGAGACTGGTTTGATGCAGCTCTCCGTGCTACTCTGTCCTGTGCAAGCTTCTTCATCTCCCAGTACCTACTGCAACCTACATCCTTCAGTATCTGTTTAGTGTATTCATCTCTTGGTCTCCCTCTACGATTTTTAGCCTCTACATTGCCCTCCAATACTAAATTTGTGATCACTTGATTCCTCGGAACATGTCCTACCAACCAGTCCCTCTTTCTTGTCAAGTTGTGCCACAAACTCCTCTTCTCCCCTATTCTACTCCATACCTCCTCATTAGTTATGTGATCTACCCATCTAACCTTCTGCATTCTTCTGTAGCACCACATTTTGAAAGCTTCTATTCTCTTCTTGTCCAAACTATTTATTGTCCATGTTTCACTTCCATACATGGCTACACTCCATACAAATACTTTCAGAAACGACTTCCTGACACTCAATGTTAACAAATTTCTCTTCTTCAGAAACACTTTCCTTGCCATTGCCAGTCTACTTATTATATCCTCTCTACTTTGACCATCATCAGTTATTTTGCTCCCCAAATAGCAAAATTCCTTTACTACTTTAAGTGTCTCATTTCCTAACCTAATTTCCTAACCTAATTTGCTCAGCATCACCCGATTCCACTACATTCCATTATCCTCATTTTGCTTTTGTTGATGTTCACCTTATATCCTCCTTTCAAACCACTGTCCATTCCGTTCAACTGCTCTTCCAAGTCCTTTGCTGTCCCTGACAGAATTACATCATCATCGGTGAACCTCAAAGTTTTTATTTTTTCTCCTTGGATTTTAATACCTACTCCGAATTTTTCTTTTGTTTCCTTCACTGCTTGCTCAATATACAGAATGAATAACATTGGGAAGAGGCAACAACCCTGTCTCAATCCATTCCCAACCACTGCTTCCCTTTTAAGTCCCTCGACTCTTATAACTGCCATCTGGTTTCTGTACAAATTGTAAGTAGCCTTTCGCTCCCTGTATTTTACCCCTGCCACCTTCAGAATATGAAAGAGAGTATTACAATTAACATTGTCAAAAGCTTTCTCTAAGTCTACAAATGCTAGAAACATAGGTTTGCCTTTCCTTAATCTTTCTTCTAAGGTAAGTCGTAGGGACAGTATTGCCTCACGTGTTCCAATATTTCTGTGGAATCCAATCTGATCTTCCCTGATGTTAGCTTCTACCAGTTTTTCCATTAGTCTGTAAAGAATTCGCGTTAGTATTTTGCATCCATCACTTTTTAAACTGATTGTTTGGTAATTTTCACATCTGCCAGCACATGCTTTCTTTGGGACTGGAATTTATTTATTCTTCTTGAAGTCTGAGGGTATTTCAGCTGTCTTATACGTCTTGCTCACCAGATAGTAGAGTTTTGTCAGGACTGGCTCTCCCAAGGCTGTCAGTAGTTCTAATGGAATGTTATCTACTCCCAGGGCCTTGTTTCAACTCAGGTCTTTCAGTGCTCTGTCAAACTCCTCACGCAGTATCTTATCTCCCATTTCATCTTCATCTACATGCTATTGCATTTCAATAATATTGTCCTCAAGTACATTGTCCTTGTATAGACCCTCTATATACTCCATCCAGCCTTCTGCTTTCCCTACTTTGCTTAGAACTGGGTTTCCATCTGAGCTCTTGATATTCATACAAGTGGTTCTTTTTCCTCCAAAGGTCTCTTTAATTTTCCTGTAGGCAGTATCTATCTTACCCCAAGTGAGATAAACCTCTACATCCTTACATTTGTCTTCTAGCCATCCCTGCTTAGCCATTTTGCACTTATGCTGAACATAACTGGGCCAAATTGCCAAATTTTGTATTCACTTTCGCAACCAATAGGAAATGTCATAATTCAATGTATTTATCTGAAGAATTTCCATTGGCAAATGAACACTTGAAGAATAGAAATTCAGGTATCAGTCCTCATTGAGATGATTTCCAACCTAAGAAAGAAATTCCCTTCAGAAGCTGTCATTGACACACCAGAGCCATCAGAGATGAAGAAGAATGGGTGTTACATGTGTGTGGAAGGAAAAAAAGGCAACTCCATGATAAAAGTTTGTATGAAGTGCAGCACGTTTACTTGTCAAGCACATCTGACTACAGAGCCTATGTGTGTTGCATGTCATAGAGAGGAGACTGACTAGATGTGTTGTGTCAGCTGTCTAATGACACTCTTATCAGTGGTCATGTGAGTATTGTCACACCCATTGCTCGGTTGGTTGATTTGGGGGAAGGGACAAAACAATGAGGTCATTGGTCCTACTGGATTATGCAAGAATGGGGAAGAAAATTAGCCATACCCTTTCAAAGGAACCATCACAGCATTTGCCTGAAGTGAATCATGGAAAACCTAAATCAGGATAGCTGGACGCAGGTTTGAACCATTATCTCCCAAATGTAAGTCCAGTATGCTAACCACTTCACCACCTCCCTCGGTGTGTCACTCACATGAAAGAGATCCTGGACCTACACACCGCACAGACAACTGTATAGACAGACATATGGTAAGGGCTCCAGTGGCAGTTCATAGAGCTACCACACACAGATAAGAGGTCTTGTGAGCCCACATGTGCCAACATGAACTGTTGAAAATTGGTTATTAGCAGTCGGGCTAGCCTATCTCCCAACCACGGCACAGCATCGATTTGCACTGTTCATGCTATCAGAGGATCATTTGGATGACAGCATGGTGTGTCATAGACTTCAATGATGAAAGCAGATTCTGCCTGCAAGCAAGTGATGCTCATTTGCATGTATGACAGACCTGGTGAGCGATGTCTCATAAACTAATTTCATTCGAGGCACACTGGTCCCACCACAGTCCTTACGTTTGGGGTTGCGATAAGCTACAACTCTCGTTTATCTTTGCATTTATGAAAGTGATGTGAACCATTGATCTGTATGGGCAGAATATTGTTAGCCCAGTTTTTTTTGCCATTCTTGCACCATGACAATGATGTGTTGTTCAAACAGGATAACGCTAGCCCAAACAGTGCCCTTGGAACTCAACATGCTCTGCAAGACCTGAAGAAAATTCTTGGGCCAGCACTTTCTCCACACTTGTCCCCAATGGAGCCCGAGCTGGAGATGATGGCTGACGAATGGCACAAGTCATTTCTTGTCCCAACAGCTCTTACAAAACTGCAAGAACATGTCTGGCAGGTGTAGCATAGTGTATTCCTGTACAATATTCACCATCTGTATGATGGAATGGATGCCAGAGTCAGTATCCGCATTGACACATTTGGAGGCTGCACCACATACTAAAACGGAAATTTCAGCATGGGCCGATATCTGAGACCTCAGTACCACTTCGGCTACCAACCTGTAAATTTAGTCATTTCATGTACTCCATACACACTGTTGCAACAATAAATCTTGAGTGTGAATGTTTCAACAAATCTTGAGTGAATTGGAAACCTCTGAAAGGGTTTACCTAATTCTTTTTCCAAGAGTGTATTTTCACACAAGTCACTTTCACTTTTAATTATGACAAAATCTGTATAAACCTGAAGTAAATATGTGGATAATGTCAAATGCATGGAAGAAACCAACACAGTTGCTCTCACAGCAGCAAAATACATAATACACATTGGACATATATATAGCTACGTGTAGCGACAAACACATTTCTCTCAAAACATTAACAGCATCATGTTAACAGGGACATTATGCAACTAATTCAGATGTCCACATCATATCAGTGTTGAATATGATGCTGGGAAGATGGTTAAATTAGCTTACATTGCAAACTCTGATAATTGTAAAAACCTGGTAGGGAAATACATGGAGACCATACCGCATATGATTAACAAACCAGAGGTGCAGTCAGCCGTCTATTATTTTACTCATGTCTCTTGCATCTGTACTCGATACTCTAGTGACAAATTCTCTACTGAGTCTACCAAGAAGGATCTGTCCCCACAGATTGGGGATCCTGCATTAACTCAACAGAATGGCAGCACTTGTCTGACACTGATGAGTGGATGATGCTAATGTAATTAGAGGCTCGTGTGAGGAATCCTTGTATGAGCAAAGAATCCACTTTCAGGACAAAAAGCCAATATTGGCTGAAGCTGGCAAAATTCCTCAGAATGCAGTGAAAGAACTATGCTTGAAGAGTTTAGCCTGTTCAGAGAAAGTAGTCCTCAAATTATGGCCTAATCAATGTAGTTTTAATTTCAAATTCACCTAGTAAATGATGACAAGAAGTAAAACACAGCAGTTATTAGAAGAAAATAATCAGTTTTTGAAAATATAATGCAACTGAATAAATAAAAAGTCTACTCAGCAACCTTTGGCAGGAGAACAATCATATAGAGGGTATTACAGTTTGTAAGTTTTGGGAGCCAGTGGCCCCTCTCCTGGCAGAAGAGTTGAAGGGGAAGGAAGAGGGGTGACGGAGATGGCCTGATGAATTTTAGTAAAAGTAGTAAATTTGGAAAAGTCAACCAAAACAAGGGGCTATGGCTGCATGAAGTCTTCCAAATTTTCCCATCTCTACTCCTTTTTTCTAAACCTCACCAGTTCATTTCCTTGACCACTCTTCCTTCCCCTTCAACATTTCTGGCACAAGGAAGGTCCACTGGCTCCATGAGCTTGTAAACTTTAAGACCTTCTATATATTAGACTCTCTATGTAACCAATTACATTATGAATTATCAGAAGAGTAAGTCAACTGAGGACATAAAGACAAGATAGACACTCAACACAGTGAAGGTGGGACATTCGATGCGCTCTGAGCATCGGTCAACCACAAAATACCTCGACCCAACTGAATTATGGCTCCTCCTCTCAAATGTCAACAACCTTCTGTCATTACCTTCTTATGACACAATACAATTACAGCCTTAATTAATCATGTTTCCCCTCTCTTTAAGCCATCTGAAATCATCACCATTCCCTTTTACTTATTTATGTAGATAGTCCCTGTGAGTTAGTATGGATAGGTTATATTTGACAACTTGAACAAATTAATGACTAGCTCATTTTATCAACCACCTGGAAGAGTTGCTGAACAGCTCAAAGACATGCTCAGTCATTTCAAATTGGTACCCCAGTCATAGAATTACAGATGGTGATGACTTCAATCTACCCTCCATATGTTGGCTAAAATAGACATCACAAATTGATTGTAAGTATAAGATGTCATCTCAGATCATACCAAAAGCATTCTCAGATAAGTACTTCAACAATAATTATTAGCTCAGGGTCCCACTTTAAGCATAAATTGTTTCAAAAGCATAATAGACCAATTACCAACAAATAATCCTGAGCAAATAGGGAGCATTATGACTGATACATGGGTTAGCGTCCAGACATATATTGTAGTGAATCTAGATATCATAAGATCCAAGCACACAAAAATAAACACTATATAAACACTATATACATATATAAAAGCAGATAAAAATTGTGGTTGACCCCTTTTTAAGAGACAGCCTAACTTCTTCTAATCTGACTATGTAGACCTAGACAAGATGTTATGGATTTGAATAAATAGAATCGGTGGCAGTTGTGGGCTATATATCAAATAAAATGATAAGAGAACCTTCATAGTACACAAAACAAGTCAGAACACTATTACAGGAGCTATGAGGAAATGCATGCCAAATGTAAAATAATGTAAAATCCCAAAACTGGCAAAAAAGGTTTTACAAAAACTGGAAATTTAGTGCAAACTGCAGTGAGAGAGGCTTTTAATAGTTTCCACAATGAAACTGTCCTTAAATCTGGCAGAATTGAAAGTGATTCTGGTTGTATGTAAAGTACAACAGTGCCAACATGCAATCAATACCTTCACTGCATGATAACAATGGTGATGTTACTGATGAAGTGCCACAAAAGCTGAGTTACGATGCATAGTTTTCTTTGCTGACACAATTTCAAAAACCAAGTAAATATTCCAGTATTCAAAACAAGAATGACTGCCAACATTAGTAACTTAGTTATAGGTGTCCTCCATGTTGAGAAGCAGCTTACATCACTCAATAAAAGCAAGGCCTCCACTCCAGGTTGTATACCACTCAGGTTCGTTTCAGAGCATGCTGATACAATAACTCCATGATTAGCAATCATACACAGCCGTTTGCTCTTCGTAAGATCCACACCTGAAGAATAAGCTGCAAAATTTGCACCAATACAAAGAAAAGGAATGGGAGTAATTTGCTCAATTACAGACCTATATCAATTATGCAGATTTGGTGCAGGATTTTTGAACATAAACTGTGTGTGTTCATCATGAATTTCCTCCAGGAAAACAATCTGTTGACACACAGTCAGCATGGATTTGGAAAATATTTTTCTCATGGAGCACCGCAATACAACTAGCACTTTAGTTCCATATAGTAATGAGTGCTATCGACAGGGGGATCTCAAAATGATGCCATAATTTTAGATTTTCAGAAGGCTTTCAACACTATTCCTCAGACGTGACTTCTAATAAAATTGCATCACATTTTAGTTGTGCACTGGATTCATGATTTCCTGTGAGAAAGGTCATAGACTATTATAATTTATGGAAAGCCATCAAGTAAAATGGAAGTAATATGTGGTGATCTCCACCAGAGCGTTATAGGCCCTCTGCTGTTCCTGATCTACACAAATGAATTAGGAAACAATCTGAGCAGTCCTCTTAGATTGTTAGCAGTTGATGCCGTCATTTACCGTCGTGTAAAGTTGTCAGATGATCAATACGAATTGCAAAATGTTTTAGATAAGATATTTATATGGTGCAAAGAGTGGCATTTGTCTCTCAATAAGGAGAAATGAGATCATCCACATGAGTATGAGGGGATACCCGCCAAATTTTGGTTTCACAATACATCAAAATAAAGGCTGCTAATTAAGCTTAATACCTAAAATTAGAATTACAGATGAATTAAATCAGAATGATCATATAGACTATGCTGTGAGGAAACCAAACCAATGACTGCAATTTATTGGCAGAACATTTGGAGAGTGCCAAAGGTCTACAAGAGAGACTGCATATAATCAAGCACATCCACCATCTTCTGAAGTATTGCTGTGCTTTGAGAGATCTGTGCAAGATATTATTGACATAGGACAACAATCAGTTCAAACAAGGGCCGTTCGATTAGTATTATAGTGAAATTAGGGGAGACAGGGTCATGGATATATTACGCGAATTGGGGTGTCAATCATTAAAACCAAGCCCTTTTTCATTGCAGTCAGATCTTCTGATGAAACTTCTGTGGTGTCACCGCCAGACACCACACTTGCTAGGTGGTAGCCTTTAAATCGGCCGCGGTCCGATAGTATACGTCGGACCTGTGTGTCGCCACAGTCAGTCATTGCAGACCGAGCGCCGCCACACGGCAGGTCTGGAGAGACATCCTAGCACTCGTCCCCAGTTGTACAGCCGACTTTGCTAGCGAAGCTACACTGACAAATACGCTCTCATTTGCCGAGATGATAGTTAGCATAGCCTTCAGCTACATCATTTGCTACGACCTAGCAAGGCGCCATGACCAGTTTATATTGAGATTATATAATGTATCAACAAGAGCGATGTTCTCCAATTATGGGTTAAAGTTAAGTATTACATCAACTCCGTACATTATTTATTAGAATCAACTATTTTAATCTGTTCCAGACCTCACGCCAGCCTGCGTGAGTTAAACGCATGCTATTTGGCTACAAGTCATAGTGGATTGGCTGTCTGGTCAGTCCACTACAACTTCAATCACCAGCTTTCTCCTAGAGTGTGAAAATATTTTGTTGCCACCCACCTACATAGCGAGAAATGATCATCAACTTCACCAACACCAAATAAATTAGAGCTCACAGGGTGTGACTGAAGTGTTCATTTTTCGCTCATGCTGTCCGTGAGTGGAATGGAAAAGATAGCTTGAAGATGGGTAGACAAACAATCTGCCACACAGTTTATTGTGAACTCCAGATCAGTCATGTGGATGTAGATTGTGTCAAGCATCACAGTACTGTATTTGAACATTAATGGCTTGTTTCTCCTACTCATCCACATTCACTTACATTTTTGTACATGTAAAACAAGCTGCCATTCGTCACAATAAACAGAAATTCAGTCCAAGTCAACATATTTCCTCCTAGAATCCCTAAACAATGTTACTTTTCTGTGTATTACAGTGTCATCAGCAGATGGTACTCTAGGTAAAGTGACCAAAAGGCGAAGCAGCTGAACATAATGCATGTAAGTATAGAAGAATATAAAGATATCTTATTTGCTAATGGTTCTACAGGTCTACTAAAAGTTGAAAACAATGAGAAGCTGCAACGGGCTGTTAACTGATCTACAAATCGAATCAGCAGTCTGGCAGACCACATCCACCAATAAGATTGTATACAACAATAGAACAACCCACATAATCTGCAAACATTCACTGCAACTGTGTTTTCCTTAAGGGTGATAAAGTGGTGAGTAGCCCTGTTACAAAAGTCAGTGGTGTTTGGCTGTGAGAGGCTATGAAACAGCTTCCTACTGGTCCACTTATTACGTTTAATCCACCACAGAAAATCTTGTTCCTAGAGACTGGATACTTGGTGACAGAACTCAACAATTCACAAGTGAGGCAGTAAACAAAACAATTATGTGCAGTGTCTCTGCTGCAGAGAGATGCTATGTATGCTGCTGTAAAAAATTTTCAACCTCCTTCCCACTGAGCTGAAAACCTTATGTTGTTTTCTTATTTAGTTCAGCTTTGAATAGTTATTTACTATTCCATAATTGTCCCTTTAATCACTATGTTGTACAATATGTTTATAAACAACTTATCCAAAAGAAGATATACCTAACAAGTTGCATAACTGACAAAAGATTAATAAAAGTATTTCAGCTGACAATGCAGCTTCACATGCACACATATCAATCTTAGACGACTCTTCACATGATCCCTGGGTGGTACTACAAAACCAACACATCAAAAGCCCTTTACCAGGTCCAAACATCTGCAGAAGTGAGACAAAGTATTAAAACATGTCAACTGAACACCTAAGGCATTAGTTGAACCTAATGCCAAATTCTAGGGAAGATGCTGTCTAAGCATGTTATCAACATGGTTATCCAACAACAAAGTCATACAAGTAATGGAGATCAGCTATGGGCAAGAGGAAAGTGGCTAGCAAGCATCAATGTGCAGTAGCGTGTGTGGCAAGAAAGGTCAGTAGAGGTTGTGGGCAAGTGCTAGAGTGTACTGGAGAATATGAAATCCACTGGCAATCCACAGTCTGTGACAAAGGGTCAAAAGGAATAAATAAAGAGCTTCTTCTGCACAAGATTAAT
This sequence comes from Schistocerca serialis cubense, assembly GCF_023864345.2. NCBI lineage: Eukaryota > Metazoa > Arthropoda > Insecta > Orthoptera > Acrididae > Schistocerca > Schistocerca serialis. The sequence goes on from NC_064641.1 coordinate 965,347,932, forward strand.
GCAGCATTGAATGAAATAGAGACTAACATTGACAATGCACCTCAAATAAATGTAGATAATGGAACTTTCAGGAGAATCAAAAAAGGGCACAGGGTGTTCACCTTGCTTGGGTTCCAACAGTTCAAACTTTTCAAACATTTATTTCACAAACATTAAACCAAACAGGGCAAAGTAGACACGTGCGTTAGCCACATGTAATGTTAAGCAAATGTATGGGTCATTTGTGTAATCAAAATTTATTGCAACTGTGAAGAATTTTAACCACATTCTTAAAAAAAATTTGGTTGTGTGAAAAAGAGCAGGATTAAAAATAAAAATTTCCAACATATGCCAGAGACAGAGTGCAAAACAAATGGCCAGAAATTCCACAAGTCAAAGTCATAATATGTGAAGTCTTTATTCAGTAAACTAAATGAAGTTATCAAAGGAGGCCGCTCAGAAATTGAAATTGTCAGAAATGGGTCAGAAGTTACAATGAACACTACCTAGCGCAAACCTGTCACTGAAGTGAAAGAGGATTTATAGAGGGAGGAAAAATAGAATCATGAATACATTTTAATGTCTTTCGTGTGAGGAAGATGGGAGCTATTACAGAAAATCTACATCCATGCATTTTCAGTATTTACCCTTAATGATCTGTGTATTGACACTGCTGTAAACAATCAAAGTAAACCCACTAAAGGCCAGGCACTGTTAAAGTTCAGAGTTTAGGAGAGTATGTATGAGCAGAGTGTATTCATTTTTGGATGACTTAACATCAGTTTGGTTCTCAGAATTCACTGATTCTGAATAGGTTTGTCAATGCATTCTTTCACACTTCTGTTCCTTCCACTAGTCAGACAGAAATGAAGAGGAGAGTGTTTCAGGATTTGTCAAGGGAGACGATTAGGTTACTCCATTCGTAAATATGAGTTTGGGAACTGCATCTTTAAGTAAGTCAGGGGAAGACGCTGGGCTCCAGGAGAATAATGATGATTAAAATGCTCTGACCAGCACTCAAAGTATGACTCAAACATTAGGGGACATGCCTGAAGCTAAACAGAAGGAACAGGTAAAAATATAAGGGTGTTATGTCGATCTATTTTAAGAACATCTTGTCCAATCAGATGATGTGCTTGTAAAACTCAAGTTAAGAATCATGAGCCATTCCATAGTAAATTGTACCCAGTACCCTTGCCCTAGAAAGCCATAGTTAATAAAGCAATTAAGGGTGTGTAGAAGAATCAGATTATTTAACACTCAGATAGTGAAAGTTCTAATGCAATCCACACTGTAACAAAAAGGGATGGCAGTGTGCATTTACTAACTGATGCCCATGGAGAAATGATGCAGTTTACTGTACAATGTGACCAACTGGAGGATGAAGGTATAGCAGGAAGAACACAGCCTTTCTGTGGAATGGAAGGTGTTAGCAGTTTAAAAGGATGGCCTTCGGGCTGTCAGTATCATCAGTGGCCTTTATGACAGCACTCACAGAAGTTCTAAGAGAAGAATTATTGATACACTTATCACCTACATAATGTTATTCTAATTAGTACTACCTTTAGGGAGAACATTTATACATTCTATGTCGTGTAATGTAAGCCTTTAGTGGCTGGGTAAATAAGAATTTGCCAAATCGCTTGTTTCCTTGGGCATGTAATTTCTTTGCATGGAATCAAACCTGATCCAATGAAAATGGAACCAGTGAGAAATTTTCCTGCACAAAAATGATGTAATCAACTGAAAATCTCTCAGTTTGTGCAATTTCTATCACAGTATTTATCCTCGATTTTTTTATCTTCACAAGTACATCTCCACTGGAAATGGAATAAGGAATATCAAGAAGCATTTGAGTTAATTAAAAACCAATTGCATGAGGCACCGATACTTCATCATCCTGATTGAAGCAAAAATTTCTACACTGGAACCGATTCAATTTATTCCTACTGCTAGCTTAGTACATTTAATCCACCACGGAAAATGAATGAGTATAGCAGTCTCTCTAAATAGCCACATTACAAGTATTTAGAAACATTCTAGAGAAACACTCCAGCACTTTGCCTTCTTTTCAATTGTAAATGTACTGAATCACAGTAATAGAGGGGAACAATGAAAGAATGGAAGTGCGCAAACATGTCATAGCAGTACTCAGGCAGCAGTAGCTTACTGCGACAGATGCAGCAACAGATAAGTAACCACATTTGTCATTTACGAGTTCCTAACCAAGAGCGAATTTTATTATATCATCTGTCTACTTTAATAGTTTAATTTCTTGAGTTTCTGCGTGTAAATTTAACATCTAATAGCCACAGTTCTCGTGTTTTCATTTGCGTCAGAAAGTAAACTGATTTTGTGACATATTACAAGTTCCAGATCAGGGTCAAATTATTTAGTTTGACCTGAGTGCTTCGGTAGTTAGGTTTCTCAACATACGCGTATTACTAGACACAGTTTGTGTTTTTGGCAGGTTCTATAGTAGAATTGCACAGCATGTGCTGACAGTTTGTTTATCTGCATAGTTTAGTCTTCCATGGTCTTTTGTATGGACAGGGACTGTGATTGTTGTGTGTGAATGTGAGCCGAGTTGGTGACACTTCTCTCTCAGCTTCAGTTAGTGTTTTTGGCAGGTTCTATAGTAGAATTGCACAGCATGTGCTGACAGTTTGTTTATCTGCATAGTTTAGTCTTCAATGGTCTTTTGTATGGACAGGGACTGTGATTGTTGTGTGTGAATGTGAGCCGAGTTGGTGACACTTCGCTCTCAGCTTCAGGCTGTGATGGCTTCCGTTACAGAGCTTGAGGCTGCAGTGGATGGGCACCACTGTTGTGGGCCGGCCGTGGGGACACAACGGACGTCCAGCACTTCAGAGTCTTCTGATCAGTCCTCACCAGTGGCCAACCCAGTTACTGCTCGCACTGAGGCTGACCCCTCACCTGTTGTCGAGTGGGAGGTTGCCCCGGGGCGAAGCACATGGTGAAAGACTTCCCAGGTGGCCACACATAATGCCTCTCCGGTTTGTCTGACAAACAGGTTCCAGGTTCTGTCTGTGGCTGACACTGTCACTGAGCCAGATGCTGTCACCTGTCCTGTTTCAGAGGAAACCACTCAGCCTCCAAGATCTGGGCAATCACAGAGGCTGAGATTATTGGTAGTTTGGAGCTCCAAGGTTAGGTGCATTATAGGGCCCCCTTAGGGACTTGGATGACAAGAATGGTAAGAAATCCAGTGTGCATTTCGTGTGCATACCGGGTGGAGTCACTCCAGATGTGGAAAGGGTACTCCCAGATGCCATGAAGAGCACAGCGTTCAGCCAACTGTAGGTGGTTGCTCAAGTTGGTACCAATTACACATGTCACTTTGGATCAAAAGAGATTCTCTTTGGTTTCGAGCAGCTAACAGAAGTGGTAAAGGCTGCCATTCTTGCTTGCAAGATTAAAGCAGAGCTGACCATTTGCAGCATAGCCGTCAGGGGCAATTCCGGACCTCTGGTACAGAGCCGAGTGAAGTGTCTGAATCAGAGGCTCAGACGGTTCTGTGACCGTGTAGGCTGCTGATTCCTCGACTTGCGCCAAAGGGTGGTTGGGTTTCGAGTTCCACTGAATAGGTCAGGTGCCCACCACATACAGGTGGCGGATACACAGGTAGCAGGGTCTGTGTGGCGTCGACTGGGCAGTTTTTTACGTTAGAGGGTCTCGGGAAAAAAACACAAAAAGCACTTCAGTTACAAAGGGTGGAGGCTGAACACAGCAAAAATGTAGATACAGGAACCACTGGTATAACAGTTGTAAATTGTCGTAGCTGTGTTGGGAAAGTACCAGAGCTCCAAGCGCTAATAGAAAGCACTGATGCTTAAATTGTTATAGGCCCTGAAAGCTGGCTAAAGCTGGATATAAGCTCAGCCAAAATTTTTGTGAAAAACCTAATGGTGTTCCAAAAGGATAGGCTAAACATGGTTGGCGGAGGCGTGTTTGTTGCTGTCAGAAGTAGTTTAACTTGTCACGAAATTGAAGTAGATACATCCTGTGAATTAGTATGGGCAGAAGTCATTGTTGGCAAATGGAATAAAATAATAATTGTATCCTTTTACCGACCTCCCAATTCAGATGGCACAGTTTCTGAAAGGATCAAAGAAAACTTGAGTTTGATTTTAAACACATACCCGAATCATATGATAATAGTTGGTGGTGACTTTAAATTACCCTCGATATGTTGGTGAAAATACATGTTTAATTCTGGAGGTACGCATAAAATATCATCTGAAATTGTGCTAAACACATTCTCTGAAAATGATCTCGAGCAATTAGTTCATGAGCCCACGTGAATAGTAAACGGTTGTGAAAACACGCTTGACCTCTTAGCAAGAAATAATCCTGAGTTAATAACAAGCATAAAAACTGATTCAGGGATTAGTGAACACAGGACTGTTGTAGCAAGACTGAATATTGTAATCCCCAAATCATCATTCTTGTGAAACACAACTAGCTCTCTATTCACATGAAGTGCTGAGTGCTATTGACAAGGGATTTCAGATTGATTCCATATTTCTGGATTTCCATAAGGCTTTTGACACTGTAGGTACTACACAAGCAGCTTGTAGTGAAATTGTGTGATTATGGAATATCATCTCAGTTATGTGACTGGATCTGTGATTTCCGTCAGAGAGGTCACAGTTCATTGTAATTGTAGGAAAGTCATAGAGTAAAACAGAAGTGATTTCTGGCATTCCCCAAGGTAGTGTTGTAGGCCCTTTGCTGTTGCTTATCTATATAAACAATTTGGGAGAGAATCTGAGCGGCCGTCTTCAGTTGTTTGCAGATGATGCTGTCATTTATCGACTAATAAAGTCATCAGAAGATCAAAACAAACTGCAAAACAATTTAGAAAAAGAGGATCAGAATGGTTGGAAAAGTGGCAGTTGGCTCTGAATAATGAAAAGTGTGAGGTTATCCACATGAGTGCTAGAAGGAACTCATTAAACTTCAGTTACACGATAAATCAGTGTAATCTAAAAGCTGTAAATTCAACTAAATACCTAGGTATTACAATTATGAACAATTTAAATTGGAAGGAACACACAGAAAATTATGTAGGGAAGGCTAACCAAAGACTGTGTTTTATTGGCAAGACACTTAGAAAATGTAACAGACCTACTAACAAGACTGCCGACACTATGCTTGTCCGCCCACTTTTGGAATACTGTTGCACAGTGTGGGATCCTCACCAGATAGCACTGACTGAGTACATCGAAAAACTTTAAAGAAAAGCAGCAGGTTTTGTATTATAGTGAAATATGGGAGAGAGTGTCACAGAAATGATATGAGATTTGGGATGGACATCATTAAAAGATAGGTGTTTTTCGTTGCGATAGAATCTTCTCACGAAATTCCAGTAACCAACTTCCTTCTCCGAATGTGAAAATATTTTGTTGACACCGACTTACATAGGGAGGATTGATCACCAAGATAAAATAAGGGAAATCAGAGCTCGTACGGAAAGATATAGGAGAATGAAGAACCTTCCACAACTAGGAACTGCTTCTATCATTAGGCATAAATTAATGGATTGAGTTAATGATTTATGATCACCTAACAACCATGTATGCAAACAAGATCTACACTAATCAATGTTCATGTACCCAAAATTCTGACACATTAAGTAAGAAATGTGCATAGAGTGGACGTGCACGGATACATGCATCTGATGGAGAAAAATCTGTAGCCAATGGCTAGTGTAATAAAAATAGACAAGAGCCCCAATGAAGATGCACTAATATTAATAACTCAAGGCTTATTATGTTAAAAAAGTCACTTTACAATCAGACAGTATTGCGAAACTAACTTTAGGCACAGAAGTTGCTTACATAACAATGAATGACATCATCACTTATTAAACTAATGCTGTTCGAGTAACTGACCTTCAAGTTAACTCTTACACTGGGCTACTGGAGATTCAGCTGTATGTCCAGGAACCCGGTACCAGTTGCAAGTTGCCTAATTAATGCCTTCCAGGAACTACAACAAATATTTTGGATAATTATTGATGGACTTGAACACAACAAGACATTTTTAACATAAGACTACACATCTTAGCGAGTAGGTATTGGGAAGTAGTACACTGGGAAACAGTGTGCTTGCCAAGGCAGTGTAACTGATCATGTGTGCAAATACGCACACTTTATTTATTTAGTATTTCAGTATGAGTGCACTTACAGACTTCTGATGAACTTCAAGCATGTAAGGAAGAAAAAGTTTAGCAAATGATTGCACTTATGCTTTAAGTGGAACATTTAGCTCATTAACTTATTTGCAAACCAGTCAGAAGTTTAACTCTTGTGTACAACAGGGCATCAGAGTCTAAACAATTAGCAATTTACTGGTACCTGTACAATATCTGGACGGTAAGGTACTAAATTTTCACATATGAATGACAGGAACATGGAAATATCACTATAATTGGTGTACATACCAATGTCACAATGGTGTTGATATTGTGAATACAAAGAAATTATTGCAGTAACTTGTGAACAACAAAAAAGCTTGTTGTAATAGAATAAAGGTGACATGTATACTTTCTTGTTAACAGCACATGCACTCTGACCATATTTATGAACAAACCATTGTACTATTACCTATTGTGTTTCAATCACATTCTTCATCACTGTAATACTGAATTTATAAGGGAAACATGGAAGTCGATAACTGACAACTCCCAACTGGGGTAACATTTCCACAAAAATATCTAAACTGATAATCGTATGGACATCACAGAATAATGATGTATTTGTATTATTGCAGATTTATATCCATTAGGTAAGACTAAAGCAAAGCTTCTTAAGTGCAAGCATTTTTTTTTCACTGCCAGGTAATGAACTACTTGCAAAACAAAGTTTCAAGAATTTACAAAACCCTTACAAAAACTTTCTTCACTACATTGGCAACAAAATAAGCTTTACTGCAAACAACAAGCTTCTAAGGAATCCAATAGACCAATTGGCATCATGACAAGAAACGAACTCACACACAAAAGTAAAATAAAATTTCTATCTGTGTAGTAATATTTATAACACTTGTATCAAGTGGAATGATGTCCATAATAGATATAAAGGAAACTGACTACTGAGCATCAGTAAGTCTACACTTGACACATGCCATCCATCTGCTCACTAAAAATCCAGAGTGTTTCACAATTCCTATTACAGAGAGGTTCCAGAGCAAACTCTATCCACCAGGTTTCATTACTGAACCCATGTCTGGAAATGTACAAAGTCCCTTCATCAACTCTTACACACCTGTAACAGGAATTCTGACACGCCCTGGGTACAGCAAGAAAACCCTGTAGCAATTTTACAACAGATTGCATAGTTTACATTAAGTGCATGTAACACCAATGAAAATATCCCAAGAGCATATGGTATTTATGACTACATAAATAAATGACCAAAATAGTGACTTTATCATTTCTTTTATCCATGTAATTCTGAAGTTATGGTAGTATCTGGGAAACTGTTTACTGAGGAGGTACTCTTTTGTGAGGAGGTACAGCAGTACCTCATATACTTTCAACAATGCTCAACTATAAAGTCCTGTCCTCATTTTCATTTCAGTCTTCTCCAAACACCTGGCACCTCCAAATTATTTTTGTGTGGATCAGGAATGTTCAGCCTTTTGCACAACTTCACAGAAATTTAATAATGCTCCTCCACAGCATGTTCATCACTGTTCTGATACAAGCATGGCTAAAGGTTTCTCCAGCCACATTGTGGAGATACAAAGTAGTATCACAACTACTTCCTCTTCCTCTTGTTCTTGTTCTTGTTCTTCAATACCCGAACAGGTCCTCCCCCATCAGAGAGAAGATTAAATAAGGAAAATGAAAGACACCCTCTGGCCTCGTAACCTAATACCATCGGGGTCAAAAAGATCAAGAGTTGGTCAAGAGAGACCGACAGAAAAGAGAACAGAATACGTCTGACACACGTAAGTGGAAGCAATGTCAGACGTTTCTAAAAAGAAGATAGTGAGACACATATGACTGTTCTGTTTATGGCAAGTGGTACCTGACCATATTTAAAACCAAAGTAATGTCAAATTTAATATGTGAGATTCACATGTTTATGCTGAGCTAACAAGTTGACACAATACCATGTATTCTAACATCACAAGTATATTCTTTGGACATAACACAATTAACAATGGGTAAATATACAAAAGTGAAACATTAAATGATTCAAAAATGTAACAGCACTTTATGCACTGATATATGCTGTTAGATATTCCTTCCAAGTACCTGGTACCTTGCTGATATTAAATTTTTTAAACTGTAATATTTGCAACATAGAAACATTAATCAAATGTAACATCTAACAAGCCTCTGTAGTCACTACAGAGAGATATAATATTAAATACTAAGTGTTAAAAGAACTTTCTTGACATCTATTACACTTGAAGTAGCTATTCAAATTGTTTCAGCTAATCATAATACACAAGTTAATACATTCCATATTACTAATCTGGAACATTCGATTGTCTAAAATGCTGACTTAATTATATGAGGGGTGTTCAGTAAGTAACGCAATAATTTTTCTGAAAGCAGGTTGGCTTTATTCAGGATCCCATTACACCATATTATTTCCTATGATCTTTGATACAAAACCCGAGTTTTCAGCACAATTTCTGTTCAATTTGATGGCCTTACGCCACCTTACTGGGAGGGCTTGTATGCCTCATGACACCATTCTACTAATTGATGACAGCACCATCTTGTTGCATCAACAACTGCCCTCATCATCCACACACTGCTTTCTGCAGAGTGCAGAATGGACAGTTCTTCCTTGTCTACACAACAGTCTGGACATCGCACCATTTGGATTTTGTCCCTTTGTCCCAATGAAGTATGTGTGCTCCTCTCAGGTGTGCAGATTTGGTGAGGTCTTGCAATGTCACGGAGAAGAAGAGTTCATTTCCATTTTTGTGGTGACGTACATGCTGAAGTTGTTTCTTCGACTTCATGATGGTAGTGCAAAACACTACACCATGATGGAGGTAATCACACAGAATAACAACTTCAAAATTCCAGAAGACCACCACCATGACTTCACTGGTTGAGGATGCAGCTTTGAACTTTTTCTTCAGAGCAGGTGATGTGGTGCCACTCTGTGGATTGCTGTCTTGTTTCTCAGTTCAGAGTGTTTCACCGTCTGACAATGTTTGACAAAAATTATCACTTTAACCCTTGTAATGTGCAGACAGTTTGGCACAGGTGGTCATTTGTTGGTCTTTACAGTCTCCAGTTTGGCGGGGCACACCTTTGAGTACCCTAACTGGTGGATGAGTGTGTCTGCACTAACAACAGAGACGTCCAGCTGAGCAGCAAGGTGTTCCATCCTTCGCGATTGCCAGATCACAATCAGAGTGTTCGCATGTTCCAACATTGCAGAATCACAACTGTGTACAAATGGCATACTTCTTTTTTCCACAACCAGGTCTCTGTAGATATTCTGCAAGTGCCTATGAATATCTGTGATGGTCTGCTTTTGCACTGAAAACTCAACAGGTCCCTGCTTGCAATACACCTCTGTTATAGACGCCATTTTTAAGGCACAAATAGTGATGCCACTTATTGCAACTTTGTGGAATATTCCTTCTTCAGCCCCTATAGCTTTATCATATCCGAAGATGTTAAATGCAGAATTTTTCGAAGTGACATTGGCCGAGAATAGAAATATGTTGCATTACTTATTGAATGCCCCTCCTACATTGTGTTACAAATGCAGACTGTCATTATGTACAAAATCATCATATAGAAATATCAAAGTTGAGAGATACTACAATTTTGGGTAAACATATTGCTATTGTGGTAATGATATAAATGTGCGCAGGTAACAATTTAACCATGGCAAAATATCGTAATTCCCTGTACACACAGGTTACCTAACACAAAGTGAATATAACTTGCCATAAATTCCTCTGTGTGTTTGTAAATTATTTATTCATAAAAAACATACTTTAGCGTAAAATTTAAAAAGTAATGACAATCACATATTTACAATGTCATTAACAAATTCACATCTGCAGTTATTCCTTCTTGACCAGCAGTTATTGTAGCCACATTTGATTATATGCAGATCCACAGCCTCCATATATGATAATTATTTTGTAAAAGAAAATACTGTCCATGAACTGCTTCTTCAAGTTGTAATGCATGTAACAGTGTAACAGACAACTAATATTCAGATTATTAGGACAATGGCAGAATACATTTCAGCAAACACAGTTATAGGTTACTCTTCTAAATGTACTTCACAGATAAGTAATGGATACATGATATTTTTAGTAATACTTTGTAATCATTTAGTGTGTATATTATTGTTACATCTGCATAAGAGAATTTCTAGCATGAGTGATGAGCCACATTATTATAAAAATACGCTCAAATTATGATGCATAATAAATATTTTCCGTATAAATCATATTCAGTATGTTTAAAGACTCAAACTACAAGGTATAAAACAACTTCATACTTCTGACTGCTTTAGAAATGCACAACTATGTTATGACATTAAGCATTTACGAGAGGTTTGAAATTATGTTTGAAGTTTTTTGGAAATCACATAGTGCTCTCATTATGAAACATGGGATATATGCAGTGGGTATAATTTGTGCAACTTGAGCTACACTGCTGCAAGACATATATTCACTGTTTCTGACTGTAATACTCATCCTACAGGGTTAAACTTTTGTTATAAGTGCTAAGCCCCGTGGGATTAGCCGAGCGGTCTAAGGCGCTGCAGTCATGCACTGTGCGGCTGGTCCCGGCGGAGGTTCGAGTCCTCCCTCGGGCATGGGTGTGTGTTTGTCCTTAGGATAATTTAGGTTAAGTAGTGTGTAAGCTTAGGGACTGATGACCTTAGCAGTTATGTCCTACAAGATTTCAAACACATTTGAAAATTTTACATGTACTAAATCATGGCAGGAATTTAAATTCACCCCACATCTGTACGAAATATTGAAAATTAAAGAAAGCACTTGTATAGGCTACATGCAACAGGCACTGTTTGTCATGAACCCAATTAGTCACTTAGTAATACAGCCAGAACAGTGTTTGGGTAAAGTAACACCTTCTGTCCTTCTGAGTCCTTCAGTGTCTCTGTTTTATGCTAAGATCTGCCTGCAGTGGTCAATGGTGCCCAGTGGAAATGTACCATGTTTACAGATGACACCATCATTGTAACAGAATATCTGTCTAACACAATCTCCAATGACATTTCACCAAAATTCTGTAGCAGGTTTGTTAACTCCTTTCCTGCCAAGCTAAACACAATAAATTTTATGTAATTTACATAAAGTCATGAAAAGCCAGACAAACACTCAGTGACACTGAATAACCAGCACATAATCAGGTGATAGAAATATGTCCTGGGGGAACTCTTCCTTAATCAAACTATCATCTCCCTACTGAGCAGTGAAAATAATCATATATAGAATGAGTCCATCAACCTCCCATTGCAAGTAATTTAGCCAGCTGAGATAACTGACTACTGCTTCTCAACACTGATTTTCTCTAATGTATCGTGTTCCTGGAGACTGGATCCTTGGTGACAGAACTCAAAAATTCACAGGTGTGGCACTAAAAAAAAGAATTACATACACTGTCTCTGCTGCAGAGAGATGCTATGTATGCTGCTGTAAACATTTTTGATCTCCTTGCCACTGAGCTCAAACTCTTATGGAATAGTAAATCTCTTTTAAAAACTAAATGTCCTGACTTTACCTTGAATCAATATGTTGTACAATATGTTTATAAACAAGTTATCCAACGTAAAATATATTTTTATTAACCTTTTTTCAGTTACTTGTTACTATTTCAGGGGTCAATGCAGCGTCACAAGCACACATGTCAACCTCAAAGGACCCTACATGTGATCCCTGAGTGGCACTAAAAAAGAAACACAAGTGGCTAATCTCCCAACTACATGAGAAGTACATACCAGTCAGGGAACGAATGACTCATCATCACATCAAGAGCTCTTTACCAGGGCCAAAGATCTACAGAAGTGGGACCAAGTAATAAAACACGTCAACTGAACATTGAAGCATTAGTTGCACCAAAGGCCAAATTCTAGGAAAGATACTGTTTAAGTACATTATCAACATGGTTGTCCAAAAATGATCTCCGTTATTTGTATGTCTTCAGCTATGTGCGAGGGTAAAGTGGCTAGGAAGTGGTGTCGTCGTTACAAAGTACCACTGTACCTAATGAAGGGAAAAGTACCTGTACATCTTCAAATCTAATATCCCTTACAGCATCAATGTGCAAGAGCACGTGGCAAAGGTCAGTAGAGGTTGTGGGTGAGTGTTAGTGTGAACTGGAGAGGATGAAATCCACCGGCAATTCACTCACTGCGATGAAGCATCAAATGGAATAAATAAAGAGTTTCTACTGCATGAGATTAATGCAGCATTAACTGAAGTACAGACTAAAATTGATAATGCACCTCAAATAATTGTAGATAATGGAACTTTCATGACAATCAAAAGAGGGCACAGGATGTATGCCATGGTTGGGTTCAAACAGTTCAAACATCTATTTCAGAGACATTAAACCAAATAGGGCAAAATATACACATGTGTTAGACACATGAAATGTTAAGCACATATATGTGTCATTTGTGTAATCAAAAATTACTCTAAAGGTGAAGAATTTTAAACCATTTTCTTAAAGTTTGGTTTTGTGCAAAACAACAGGATTAAAAATCAAAAATTCCAACATATGCCAGAGACAGAGTGCAAAAATAATGGCCAGAATTTCCACAGGCACAAGGCATAACATGAGAAGTTGTGATTCAGTAAACTAAATGAAGTTTTGGAAACGGGCTGCTCCGAAACTGAAGTTGTTGGCAATGGGTCACAAGTCACAACGAACACTACCAAGTGCAAAATGAAAAATTACCAATATATAGCAAATTTCAAAGTTACAGTAATGTATGAAGTCATGCCTACTTTATTTCTGTTGCAGAAACCAGTATTATTTCGAAAAGAACTGATAACTTTCTGTTTCCAGTGATGATACATTGTATATGTTGTAACAGTGCAGGTTTCTAGTGTCCATAAATGATTATCTTTGCTAGTATTTACTTTTGTTTTGCTGAAGCAATTTGTTCATGTGTTACTGAATGTTTGTTGCCCAAGTACTACATATATTTGTGGAAGTATATATCATTTAGTGTGCAATAAATGCAAACTATGCCATGCATCAAGAAATTCAATAAAAGGAAATTCCATGGTAACCAGTTCACAAGCAAAGGAAGCCACACTATTGAAAGTAACGTACGTATCATCTCCCGCCAATCCTACTGCTGATTCAAATTTTTGTGTTAACGGTGACACTGTTTGTAGTGGATTTGTTGTTGTTGATGTGGGCACCTTATCTGCTTTGATAAAGGAAGTGGTGAAATGTAAGCAATGTGATGGTATAGGCTGTCTGGAAATAACTGAACAACAAACTAGCAGGAAGGGTTTAGCATCAAAAGTAGTTTTTCTGTGTAGATCCTGCAATAAATCTCGAAAATGACTTCAAACATTGTGCGTAATTCAATGTGATTTTGAAGTTGGTGTATGCATGTGTGCAATACGAAAAGGGAAAAAGGCTATAAAGTGTTTTCTAGTTTGATGGACCTTCCCCCTCCTCGCACTAGGAACAACAAGTACATAAAACACTTTTAGGTGCCTTGACTGTTGTGTCGAAAGCTTCTATGAAATGTGCAGTAGAAGAAACTGTAAATATTATTGGAACCAGGGACATTGTTGTTGCATTTGATGGAACATGAAAACATAGAGGACAAGTGGTACTTCTCTAGAGAATGGAAAAGTTGTTGATGTTGAGTGCTTATCTAAGTACTGCCATACCTGCCATGGTAACACTGGAGGACATATTGAACATCAGTGTTCTAAGAATTATGATGGTTACACAGAAGGTATGGAGGAGTGTGGTGGAGCTCTTAAAATATTTCTGAGGTCGATTCCCATTTATAATGTTATATACATAAAGTACCTAGGCAATGGGGACTCTAAAGCTTTCAATAAAATTAATGAGTTCAATGTTTATGGTGATACCTTGGTAAAGAAACTTGAGTGTTGTAGACATGTACAAAAGAGGATGGGTGCTAGATTGAGGAAGCTACAAAGAGAAATGACAGGAAAGTTGTTATCAGATGGATGATCTCTGTCTGGCTGAGGCAGATCAACAGAAACTGGAATAGACCTACTTCAGAGTTACTATGGACGGGCTAGTATATATGAACTGCACCTCTTCTTTTTTTTTTTTTTTGGTCGTTTTAGGGCACACAACTACAATGGTCATTAGCGCCCATACTAAGTTAGGAATGCACCGCGAGGCACAAGGTTAAAACAGCACCTAAAAGGGACAACACTATATAGGACGTAGTAACAGCCATAGGATTAAAAGAAACAGCATAATCAAATGTCCTTGGACAGGTTTGTCAAGTTGATAAAACAAAGAATGCGAGCAGCTGCTCCTGGGTCATCTGCTAAAATGGCATCCAGAGTACATGGCAGGCCAAGATCAAGACGCAGAGTATTAAAATCGGGACAGGACGTTAAAATGTGGTGGACCGTCACCAACTGCCCACATGGGCAGAACGGTGCCGGCGCAGACGTCAGCAGATGGCGATGGCTGAATCAGCAGTGTCCGATTCGTAACTGACCCAAAACGACCTCCTCCCACCGAGAAGGGTGGGAGGAGGACGTCCAAGCCGCGGGAAGAGGTTTCAAGGCCCGAAGCTTGTTGTCCGTAAGTGCAGCCCAATCGGCATGCCACAGCGATAAAATGCGCCGACAAATGACCCTGCTGCAATCTGATGAAGGGACACAACAAGAAGCTGTCCGAGGCTGGAGGACTGCAGCCTTGGCCGCGGCATCTGCAGCTTCATTCCCAGGGATACCGACATGGCCAGGAACCCACATAAAGCTAACCGGAGAACCGTCGTCCACCAGCTGCTGAAGAGAGCATTGGATCCGGTACACGAAAGGGTGAACCGGATACGGATCACTGAGGCTCTGGATGGCCCTCAGGGAATTGGAGCAGATGACATAAGCAGAATGTCGGTGGCAGCAGATGTAAAGAACAGCTTGGTAGAGGGCAATGAGTTCAGCTGTGAAGACCAAACAATGGCCATGGAGCTGGTATTTGAAACTTAGTGCCCCGACAATAAAAGAATACCCGACTCCGTCATTGGTCTTAGAGCCATCTGTGTAAATGAAGGTCATATTAATGACCTTCGAACGAAGTTCGAGAAAACAGGAGTGGTGTACCGAACCGGGGGTAGCCTCTTTTGGGAGCAAGCTGAGGTCAAGGTGAACGTGAACCCGAGCCTGGAGCCATGGTGGCGTGTGGCTGTCGCCGACTCTAAAGGTTGCAGGGAGTGAAAAATCAAGGTGGTGTAGGAGGCGACGAAAGCGGACTCCAGGGGGTAGCAGGGCAGAGACATACAACCCATATTGATGGTCGAGAGAGTCGTCAAGAAAGGTACGATAAGACGGGTGGTCGGGCATTGACAGTAGCCGACAGGCATACGACAAAGCAGTGTATCGCGCTGGTAGGTGAGTGGCAATTCACTGGCTTCAGCATGAAGACTCTCAACGGGAGTAGTATAAAATGCTCCGATCGCAAGACGTAAACCCCGATGTTGTATGGAGTTGAGGCGGCGTAAGATGGACGGCCGTGCCGAGAAGTATACGAAGCCTCATAATCCAGTTTGGAGCAGACGATCGACCGATATAGACGAAGTAGGATGGTTCAATCCGCTCCCCATGACATACCACTAGGAACACGGAGGACATTTAGAGAACGGGTACAACGGGAAGCCAAATATGACACATGTGGAGGCCAGCTAAGTTTCCTGTCAAATGTAAGACCTAAAAATTTTGTTGTCTCCACGAATGGGAGAGCAACGGGACCGAGTCATAGGGAGGGTGGGAGAAACTCTTTGTAGCGCCATAGTTAATACAGACAGTCTTTTTGGCAGAAAAACAGAAGCCACTGGCGACACTCTAGGAGTAAAGACGGTCAAGAGAACGCTGAAGACAGCGCTCCAGGAAACATGTACGCTGCGTGCTGCAATAGATGGTAAAATCGTCCACCAAAAGGGAGCCTGATACATCAGCTGGGAGGCAATCCATTATTGGATTGATCGCTATGGCGAAGAGAGTGACGCTCAAAACTGAGCCCTGTGGCACCCTATTCTCGTGGCAAAAGGTGTCTGACAGGACAGAACCCACACGTATCCTGAACTGTCGATCCATTAAAAAGGAACGAATAAAAAGAGGGAGGCAACCGCGAAGGCCCCATGTATGCATGGTGCGGAGAATGTCCGCCCTCCAACAGGTGTCGTAAGCCTTCTCCAAATCAAAGAACACAGCCGTGGTTGGGCGCTTCCGCAAGAAGTTATTCATAATGAAGGTCGACAAGGTAACCAGATGGTCGACAGCATAGCAGCGCCTAAAGAATCCACATTGTACATTGGTAAGTAGGCATCGAGATTCGAGGAGCCAAACCAAACAAGAGTTAACTATTCACTCCATCACCTTACAGACACAGCAGGTAAGCGAGATGGGTCAATAACTAGAAGGCAAGTGCTTGTCCTTCCCCGGCTTAGGAATTGGTACAACAATAGACTCGTGCCAGCATGCGGGAACATGTCCCTCAATCCAGATGCGATTATAAGTACGAAGAAGGAAACCTTTACCCGCAGGAGAAAGGTTCTTCAGCATCTGCATATGAATAGAATCTGGCCCTGGAGCGGAGGACCATGACCGGGCAAGAGCATTTTCGAGTTCCCGCATGGTGAATGGGGCATTATAACTTTCACGATTCGAGGAGCAGAAGTTAGGTGGCCTAGCCTCCTCTGCCTGTTTTAGGGGGAGGAAGGCAGGGTGGTAATGAGTGGAGCTCAAAACCTCTGTGAAAAAGCGGCCGAAGGCATTGGAGACATCCTCAGGGGCCACAAGGACATCATTCGCGACCGTCAAGCCAGAAACTGGTGAGTGGACCTTAGTGGCAGATAGCCGGCACAGGCTATCCCAGACAACAGAAGAAGGAGTAAAACTGTTGAAGGTGCTTGTAAAAGCAGCCCAGCTGGCTTTCTTGCTTTCTTTAATAATACGACGACACTGTGCATGTAATCGTTTATAATTGATACAATTCGCCATTGTAGGGTGGCGTTTAAAGGTGCGTAAAGCACGTCGATGAGCACGTAAAGCACCTCTACATGCTGCGGTCCACCAGGGGACTGGTACACGACGTGGAGAAGAAGTAGTGTGAGGGATGGAATATTCAGCAGCAGTGAGAATGACTTCCGTGAGGTGTGCGACCTGACTATCGCAGCTTGTGAAGGTGTGATCCTGGAAGGTCGCCCTGGAAGAGAAGAGCCCCCAGTCTGCTTTGGAGATGGTCCAACTAGATTAGCACAGAGAGGGGGTATGCTGCAGGAGATGGATAACACACGGGAAGTGGTCGCTCGAATATGTATCAGAAAGTGCATACCACTCAAACCGGCGTGCAAGTTGGGGAGTATATATAGAGAGGTCTAAATGGGAATAGGTGTGAGATGTGTCCGAAAGAAAAGTAGGGGTGCCAGTATTGAGGCAGACAAGATTGAGCTGGTTGAAAAGGTCTGCTAACAGTTAGCCCCTCGGGCAGGATGCTGGAGAGCCCCAAAGGGGATGGTGGGCATTGAAGTCTCCAGTTAACAAAAATGGTGCAGGTAGCTGAGCAACAAGTTGCATCATGTCTGCCCTGGTAACGGCAGACGACGATGGAGTGTAAACAGAACAAATGGAAAATATAAAAGTGGGGAGAGTAATGCGGATGGCAACTGCCTGCAGGCCAGTGTGCAACGGGATGGGATCGTAGTAAATATCATCCTGGACCAGCAAAATAACCCCTCCATGAGCCGGGATACCTACCACAGGGGGTAGGTCAAAACGCACAGAGGTGTAGTGTGCCAAGGCAATTTGATTGCATGGGCGTAGCTTCGTTTCCTGGAGGGCTACAATGAGTGCACGGTGCAAGCGGAGCAGCAACTTCAAGTCCTCTCGGTTGGAGCAAATGCTGCGAATATTCCAGTGAATAAGTGCCATCGTAAGAAGAAAAGGGAGAGGAAAGAAGGGGTCACCTCGAAGGCCGCTGAGGGCCTGACTTCGAGCGAGCACTGCCACCGCTATCAGTAGGCGGACAGTCATCGTCCATTGGGTCTATAAGTTCATCCGCCATCTCGGCAACATGGCCAGGAGGGGAAGCTTCTGCCGCCAGTGAACGGCCAGATGTTCAGCTACCAGTGGTGCGGCCAGGCGAAACGGATGACGGCCTGGGGCGGCAACCGCTGGGTGGCGCAGGAGAAGAAATGCGCCGTGGCGGAGAAGGAGAACTGTGCTTCCTAGGAGCCTTCTTGGAAGGACGTTTGGTGGAGGTACCGGTCGAAGGCTGGGAGGTCGAGGGACGTAGGAAGTCTGCACGGGATGGTTCCTTCTTGAAGGCCCGTGCATCTGACTTCGGGGTCTTCGTCTTAGCAGAAGCTGATGAAGGGGCTGGTGTCTGAGGGGTGATGGGAGGAAGAAGTGATGTCGACCGCGCGATCTTAGCACTGGCCGAATGGACGACCGTGGTGCTGAAGGTCAGATCGCATGTCTGGGTTGCCACCTCCCTGGTAGTCCGAGGAGAGGCGAGGACAGTACCGTATTTCCCCACTGGGAGCAGTGTGGGCTTCCTACTAGCCAATAGCTTGCGAGCAGCCGAGGTGGACACTTTTTCTTTGACCCGAATTTCTTGGATACAGCGTTCTTCCTTATAGACAGGACAGTCGCGGGAGGATGCGGCATGGTCACCCTGACAGTTCACACAACGAGGAGACGGAGGTGGACAGTCACCCTCATGGGCATCCCTGCCACAAGTGACACATTTAGCCGCATTGGAACAAGACTGTCGAGTGTTATTGAAACGCTGACACTGGTAGCAGTGCGTAGGTGTCGGGACATAGGGGCGAACAGAAATAACCTCGTAGCCCGCCTTGATGCGCGATGGCAGCTTAACACTATCAAAAGTCAAGAAAAGTGTCCGGGTCGGTACAAGGTCATTGTTGACATTTTTCATGACCCTATGGACAGCCGTCACGCCCTGCTCAGCGAGGAAAGATTGAATCTCATCGTCAGTCAATCCGACGAGGGATCTAGTATACACCACACTACGAGATGAATTCAAAGTTCGGTGAGCCTCCACCCGGACCGGGAATGTGTACAGGAGTGTTGCCCGAAGCAGTTTTTGTGCCTGAAAGGCGCTCTCAGTTTCTAGTAATAAGGTACCGTTATGCAACCTGGTACAAGATTTGACAGATCCGGATATGGCATCTACGCCCTTCTGGATAATGAAAGGGTTGACAGCAGAAAAATCCTTTCCGTCCTCAGATCCAGAAACGACGAGGAACTGTGGGGCAGGCGGTAGTACTTTTGTCACTGGTGGCTGGTCACGTTTCCGTTTTTGGGCAGAAGTCGAAAGAGATGGAGTAGAATCCATAGCGGAGAAATCCCCCAAGATTGCCAGCGTCTCCGATGGCACGCTCCTTCCTTGTGGGGACCCTCTCAGAGGTCACTCCCGCCTTAGGTGAATGTTTACACCTCAGGTCACACCTCCCGAGAAACAGACGGAGGGACCAATCAGCATGGTCAGAAGGTATCAGCTCAGGCAATCACCCCTCCCTGGGCCTGGCCTTTACCAGGGGGTACGTGCGTGCCTTACATGTCTACCCAGGGTGGGGAATTACGCGTTACCCCGTCACCGGCTACGCGTGCGAACGCGTGGGTCAGCCTTCAGGCATGCACAGGGAGGAAGGAAGAAGAGGAAAAAGAAGAGAGAGAGGGAGAAAGAGGACAGACTGTCTCAAATGATGAGGTCTAGACCAGAGAAGGCAAGGAGAAGAAGGCAATGAGAAGGCAAGGAGAAGAAGGCAAGGAGAAGAAGGCAATGAGAAGGCAAGGAGAAGAAGGCAATGAGAAGGCAAGGAAAGAAGGCACAATAAGGAAGCAAGGAGAACAAGTCAAGGGAAAGAGTAAGGAAGACAGTGAGGTGGAGAAGAGCAAAGAAAGGAACCAACCAAAGGAAGGAAGAAACGAGAAGTGAAACACCAAAAAGACCACAATTATAGGTCGTGGAACCGTCCGTCTCCGGACGCAGGCGCTAACTACCCCCGTGAGGGGGATGGACTCCTTTTAGTCACCTCTTACGACAGGCAGGAATACCTCGGGCCTATTCTAATCCCCGGACCCGCAGGGGGGACATTCAGTCTGACTCCCCAACAACATTGTTTCTTCCTAAGTAATGAATCACCCCCACAATGGGTAATCCTACTATGACCATTGCATAGAGGGTATAAAACAGTTGATTCCTTTCTAGAGGAGTGCAAGGAAAAGAGCCAAACTGCAGCAGATTCCTTGCCCTTGCGGAGTTTATTACCAGGAGCAGTAGCACACCGGATGTCATTCCACTTCCGGGCAAAGAGGTTTGATCTAGATCCAAATATCTGCAGCTGAAATCATGAAAAGGAATGGGGTTAAGTATCATATTTCTCTGGGTCCCAAGTCATGTGGGCATCCCAGGGAATTAACTGGCTGAGTGTCTGGTTAGAAAAGCAAACTGAGCATGTGGCATGGCCAAGGACAGTGAGAAGGTCATGGATAGCAGAGATTAAAGGGTGACAAAAGTAGCAACAGTTGATAGGCTGCAGGCTGCTCATTGTGTCTGAACAAATTAAGACACTGTGGAGGGAAGCCTGAGAAATGGAAAGGAGGGCCCTGTGAATAGCTAAAAGCTCTGCTGTGAACACACCACATGATCCTGGCAATAAATATTGTTCAATGGCAGTACAAGATGTGGAAGTGTATCCCACCTTGTCAACTGTCTTAGAACCATCAGTGTAAAAGATGAAGGCACCCTGTAACTGCATGGATGGCACCTAAAAGATTCTAGAAAACCATAGGTGCAGCAGAGACCTTAGGACCCTGAAACAGGTTGCTCCTAATCTGTGGTCTAGGTACCATCCAAGGATCATAGGAAGGGGTGGGGGGGGCTGAAAGGGAAGGGGGAGGGGAGATAAGTGAAATGCACAAGGTCCATTCCAGTGAGTGGATATGGAGATCCCAACGAACGACAAAGGGAAGTGAGACACATGCCAACCAGCAATCCCACCTGTGGGAGGTTGCCACCAGGGAGACAGCCCTCACTTGCAAAGAGGACACCATTCACAGGATGGTCAGGGAATTGGCAAATGGTGATTGTGTAATTTCTAAGCAGAGATGTCAATACATGTATAGATTAATTTACATACATTTACAGAATGAAATTTTCACTACAGTGCAATGTGCATGCTATTTCTGAACTTAGTGGCAGATTCAGACTGTTTGTTATAATGGAAACCTAACCTAGAACTGCGCCTTTTCTTTTCTTCTTCTTTTTTTTTTTTTTTTTTTTTTTGAGAACAGATTATAGCAACTGTGTTTTCTGGTTATGACTCACAGCCTGTCCTCACAGCTTTTCTTTTTCCAGCACCTCAATATACCTTCCACAACTTCAGACATTCTCATGCATTAATTTCTGAACGAGCACTCCTGAGAAAAAGAGTATCATGGGGAAACCATTACCAAATTTAATCTCCATTGCAGAGTGAAAACTTGATCTTGTTAAGTCTTTATCTTGTTAAAAGCATAGGTTAGTGGTGAAACACACACATGTAAATGACATGAATACTAGCCCTGTGCTGTCCTTATCCCTTCTTGTGAGAGAAATAATCGTTTTTATGTCAGATATTAAACACTTATCACCAATTGCATGTAAATAAATTTCAAATTACTACATGATACTTTGTTTCATTTTGAGCCACATGACACAGCCCACAACCTGAAACGATATGGAGCAACGCATTCAAAGAGCATGTGCAGCCATACCACAGGATGTGCTGCTCAAAACTGTGTACAACTTTTGCAGACAATTGACTTTATGCATTCAAGCAAATGGGGATAATTTTCAACAATTTCTTTGTGGCTAATTTCATTAATTAAGCACCCCAAATTGTGAGAGGTAAGGGGATTCACACTAATGAAGCACCCCAAAATGTGAGAGGCAAGGGGACTCTCACTAATGAAGCAACCCATGGGAACATCATTCCACTACATCCATGTTGTCGTTCCTGGGTAATGCTAAAAGTAGGATACAGTACGTTTTGTACAAAAATAGGTTAATTTGGCATAACAAAACATTTGGCACACATTCTTTAGTGATTTTACGCATCTTTCTTGGATGATTCTAGATAAATCAGAGTTCTTCCCCAATTTTCCTTTTTTCTCTATTTCAGTACCATCTGTCAATGGTTTAAAAAACTGATTCAGACAAAACTTGATTACTTTTTTATGAAGAATTCAAATCTGGAATAAAAAATGGATGTTTCTGTTTAATATTTAAAAGTTGCCCCCTGCCCCACTCAATGGGGCAGGGGATGGAGGTTAAGTCTAGTATCATTTGATGTCCCCTTTGAGCGTATGAACTCTTCTTACCCACTACTTTTACTCAATGTATAGTTTTCAAGATAATCTCATCCAAAACTTCAGTTGGATCACCCTGTATATATTCCTTTAACTACCATCATTCTTTGGAGGAGAAGTTTTTGGAGACTGACATAGAGCCAGCTATCCAGACAAGAAGATCAGCTAGGCATGCCAAGTAAGTCCATGCATGTAAAAGAAGTGAGAAGGTTGCAATCCAACTTCACACATTCTTGTGGTCAAAAACATTAGAATGTAGTGACCAGTGTGAAACGACCAAAGGAAAAACGGAATTTTGATACAAAAACAAGAGAAAATCTATCAAGTGTTTCAATAGCAACCAAGCATAACAAGACAAAAGAACTATTTCAAGGAATTGGATTCTGCCTATATATCCAATGAAGAAAATTTGTAACTGTAAATAAGGGAGAAGAAGTGAAAAAACCACAATGAGTAAAAACTGGAGAGTTGATCTCGACCTATTAGTTTAAGAAGAGATATGCCTAGAATGGTATGTAGCAGCGAATGGAAAAGTAACAACCAAACTAATGTCTTACACCCAAACATGTGGAGAGAACAATGCAGTTGCTCTTATAACGTTAACAGAAATATGCAGGGTGAAAGTAGTGAAAAATGACAGATGAATGTTGTGGTGACACCACAAGGCACCAAACTTGCTAGGTTGTAGGTTTCAAATCGGCCGCAGTCTGTCAGTACACATTGGACCCGCGAGTTGCCACTCTCAATGCTAGCAGAAAAAGTGCCGCCACTCAGCTGGTCTTAAGAGACAGGCTAGCTCACTGGCCAGTTCTACAGCCAACTTTGAAGCCGTAACAAGTGAACCATTCCTATTAGAGATCTCATTTGCAGAGATACGCTAGTTAGCACAGCCTTCAGCTAAGTCAGTAGCTATGACCTAGCCGGGTGCCACTTACAGTTTACACATTGAAAATTGATCTATATGCGTGAAGCAATCAGAATTGTAAAGAATTATTCAGTCTATAACTGCACTTCTAAATATTATTGTACAAAGTCAAGATCAACGTTCACCGCTGATGCTGAATTAAAGCTAAGTATTTAATTGTATTCCTGTCTACTAACTTTCTAACCACCTAAGTTACAGATACATCCCATCAAGTATAGTTCATTGATCCTCATGTGAGCCCACGTGATCAACACTGCAATTAATGGCCACACCGCATTATTAGACTAAGAGTCAAACTGCGTGACTCAACCGGGTCATCCTTTTCCCACGAGGCCCATAGTTCCGCCTCATACATAACGAATGTGTGTGGCAATAAAAAGGAAAACATTCCTGCAAACACGAGCAAGTAAATTAGTCATTAGTGATGTAACTGTAGAAGTAGCTGTGAATGGCCACTGATTTAAGTCAAATATATTTGTACTAAGTAGTATAAAATTCCTGAAGATAAACTTTTAAATTACCTAATTAGGCTCAAATATTATCCATGACCAACACATGTACATTTCCTTTAACAGGTAATTGTGTAAAATAGATATTGCCAAATAATGTCATGAAGTAGTATTGAACTTCCTGTTCAAATACCCCATGGATGAAATCTTAGCACAATTAAATGAGGAAAGTTTGCATTTAATGGAAATTTTCACTAAGCCAGACAGTATTCCATATGAGGCAGTGGCAAGACCATATATTTTCACTCTTGCTCACCATTCACTTCTCCTTATGATACATCCTGTACAAAACTTAACTGAACAGGAGGATAATGCTAAATACATGGAGAGACCAAATACAATTGCTCCAGCAGGAAAATTCTAAATACATGTCAGATGTACACCTAGCCATGTTTAGGGAGGAACACAGTTTCTCTCAAAATATTAACAGAAACACACAAACATTAACTCAACAGATGCACTATGTACCTAATCTAACTATCCAGACCTAACCAGTGTTGAAGATGATGCTGGGAGTGTGATTAAATGAACTTGCATTATGATTTCAGAGAAACGTAATAACATGGTAAGGCAATACATGGAGAAAATACTGCATATGAGTAAAAACCCCCAATGACCGACTCTGCTATCGAGTTTAAATGTTCATCTCTCACATGTATGCTTGCTGTTCTGAAACTGGTGCCAGGGACCTGCACCCACAGATTAGGGATCTCGTAGGAACAGGATGGAGTGGAAGCACTTCTGCAGCACCAGCGACCAGATAATGCTAAGCAACTTGAGGTTTGCATCAGAAATGATTTACATGAGCAAAGCATATTCTGTTGTTACTACTTACCAGAGTATACAACCACTACCTTCACTTGTCCTGTTTCAAATTCAAATTTAAATGGCTCTGTGCACTATGGGACTCAACATCTGAGGTCATCAGTCCCCTAGAACATAGAACTACCTAAACCTAACTAATCTAAGGACATCAGACACATCCATGCTCGAGTCAGGATTCCAACCTGTGACTGTAGCAGGTGCGCAGTTCCAGACTGAAGCGCCTAGAATTGCTCGGCCACCATATCCTGTTTCCTCTGAGGTTAAGTCACCTGAGGCCATCACCATCCATAAACCCCAATCTGCTTCTTCCCATAAGTTCTAGTCCAATCTCATTCCTTATTTTCTCATTCAGAATTCTTGAACATACTGAAATACAGTTGATCCAGTAATTCATTACAGACTACAATACCCTAGTCCCAGAACAGTCTGGATTCTGTGGATTCTGCACCGAGCATTCCACGATCCACTAATTCCTGCACTCAGCAGATGGCATCCTCATGGCAAAGTATCAGCGATAAAGCACTACATTAGTGTTCCGGAAACAGAGAGAACTTTTGACCCCATCTCCTGTGATTACATAATATTTAAATCACACATCATATTGTAACCAGGATACTTGCTTATAATGATCGATATGTTTCTGGGGTGGGATGATTCTCTGTTAGGAATGTCAAACATCACAGCAGCATAAACTTGATTAAGGCTAGAATTCTGTAGATTGTGTGCAATCCCGCACTGTAATATCTACACAAAAATGTCCCCAAAGCGTTTGGTAGATGATATTACCATGGGAAATAGGTTATTCCACAAAAATGGAAATAAAGCCAGACAAATACTGCAATTCAGGAGTATACAAAATAAACTGAAATGGCTGAGACAAGTTTTATATAGGACAAATGAGGAGCAGATCCATGACAAGTTTTAGGGAGTATTCCTATGATAGAAAAGGAAGTGCATATACAATGCACTTCTAATGGAGAAGCATAAGTTATGTCACCTAAATGAAAGCATGGAAGTGTGGTGTAGAGCCCCAAAGGGAGAACCTAGAAATTTTGAACCACAAAAAAACACAGGTCCACAATCTTAACGAAACAAAATAAATTTAGCCCTAAATGGTTTTTTGACATTTTTCCAGAATTGCTGGTGTAATGTATGCCAACTGAGGCATGCCCTCCTGCTGCTGACTGGGCCACACCTCACCTCAGATCTGCTGGTCTGGCAGATTCACTGCTGGTTGCACAGTAAATGACCAACACCGGGAAGTGAGTTGCTGGTTCTTCCACAAGATAGAGTGGCCTTCAAAATATTTGAATTTAATAGTGAGGTTCTTTTTTCTATTAAGAAAATAATATATTTTACAAGTCTACATCTTTTAGTGTATTCTTTGGTAAGCTTTAGTTCACAAGGCACAGTTTTTCTATCCATTATACAAGCCTAATTGTAACAATACTACTTCTATTTATTATTATTATTATTATTATTATTAAATACTGCCATTTCTTGTGCCTGATGTGTAGATAATATTAACAGATTCAGTGATTACTTGGTAAGTTTGGGTCCACTGCACATGGACTACATGTCATATCTAAAAAGTTGTCCCATTAGTAAGAAATTTTACTGAATTTAATCCTGTTTTATAATTTGAGTGTGTATATTTGTAATTTAACTTATTTCTGCTTTTTAATAATTATAACTAGAAGAAGGAAAAATACAATAATAAAAAAGTGAAACTTGAAGGCAATGTTTCCCACATCAGTGCTGCCTGTAAGCTGGAACTCAAATCTTTGTATTAACTTTCAACCAGTTATTAAGTGACGTGCTGATTAGACATAGATTTCAATATTGACACTGAATTTTGCTTCACAAGTTCGAAGTTTCTTTGTGAGTGAACCTTTAAAATAATTTTTACTTTTTAAATTTTTTGAGCTCAATGTCGTTAACAAGCATCTATCACTCTTTATGTTCCTTTAATCGTTATTGCAGATATCTCATGAAGACAATGAACAAAGACCATATTTTTAATGATCTAGACAGTTTTATTTGCTTCAAAAGTTTCATTGGAGTGAAGGATGATCCCAGTACATTCATTTCTGCTAATATTTATTCTATGTAGATCCTACTAATACCATGTGAACACATTTGTGTAGCTACTGTTGCATTTTTAGCATTTGCAAGGAAGAATGCTCTAGTCACTAACACTAGTAAGCATAACCCAGGGGCAAGAAGTAACACCATTCAAAGCAGAACTAAATACCCAATCTGTGACAAGCTGGTGTCCACGGTTCTTCAAATTGTCATGGTGTAAAGACTGTTCCATTAAATTTTTGGCATTCACCCACATAAATTCTGCTTTTTCTTCTTCTTCTTCTTCTTCTTCTAATATTTTGGCTGAATACCATCCAGCCATCTTCAGAGAGATCAGAGGTGACTGACACTCAAGCACTTGCTCTGTCATTTTTAACTCTAAGACTGAGCCACTGAATATGCGGCCTTAATGAGCTACAACAGATTTCTGCTTGTAATGCATTGTATGAGGTTTGCTAATATTTCCACTCAAAATGAAAGGAAAAACTTGACAGCATAACCACTGTCAGAAAGTGTCCACATTCCTTTGCAATCAACCTGAAGTGATCATATAATCCTGCTGATTATGTGACAATCGATGAAATGTACACAAGCTGCCAGTAGTGGAAGACATGTTAGAGAAAAAAATTGACCATCCTAGGCACTCTTCACAAGAAGGAAAGAGAGATCCCTCCTGAATTTCACATCTAAGAGATCAACCTGTCGAGTTTCAAAACTTGGCTTCCAAGCTAATAAATCTCTTGTCTTGTACCCAACAAAAAGTAATTGTTCACTGATACTCGTGTCCACAATGCATGATATCATCCCTGAAACAGGAAATCCAGGTATCACTATTAAATTACAATCACACTGAAGGAGGAATGGATACTGTGGATAAAATGATTATAGGTTATGCTGTTTCCAAATTTAGGAGTTGGCCTATGGTGTTAGTTTATAGTATGCTGAACATGTGTGTTGTGTTGTGGTCTTCAGTCCAGAGACGGGTTTGATGCAGCTCTCCGTGCTACTCTGTCCTGTGCAAGCTTCTTCATCTCCCAGTACCTACTGCAACCTACATCCTTCAGTATCTGTTTAGTGTATTCATCTCTTGGTCTCCCTCTACGATTTTTAGCCTCTACATTGCCCTCCAATACTAAATTTGTGATCACTTGATTCCTCGGAACATGTCCTACCAACCAGTCCCTTTTTCTTGTCAAGTTGTGCCACAAACTCCTCTTCTCCCCTATTCTACTCCGTACCTCCTCATTAGTTATGTGATCTACCCATCTAATGTTCAGCATTCTTCTGTAGCACCACATTTTGAAAGCTTCTATTCTCTTCTTGTCCAAACTATTTATTGTCCATGTTTCACTTCCATACATGGCTACACTCCATACAAATACTTTCAGAAACGACTTCCTGACACTCAATGTTAACAAATTTCTCTTCTTCAGAAACACTTTCCTTGCCATTGCCAGTCTACATATTATATCCTCTCTACTTTGACCATCATCAGTTATTTTGCTCCCCAAATAGCAAAATTCCTTTACTACTTTAAGTGTCTCATTTCCTAACCTAATTTCCTAACCTAATTTGCTCAGCATCACCCGATTCCACTACATTCCATTATCCTCATTTTGCTTTTGTTGATGTTCATCTTATATCCTCCTTTCAAACCACTGTCCATTCCGTTCAACTGCTCTTCCAAGTCCTTTGCTGTCCCTGACAGAATTACAACATCATCGGTGAACCTCAAAGTTTTTATTTTTTCTCCTTGGATTTTAATACCTACTCCGAATTTTTCTTTTGTTTCCTTCACTGCTTGCTCAATATACAGAATGAATAACATTGGGAAGAGGCAACAACCCTGTCTCAATCCATTCCCAACCACTGCTTCCCTTTTAAGTCCCTCGACTCTTATAACTGCCATCTGGTTTCTGTACAAATTGTAAGTAGCCTTTCGCTCCCTGTATTTTACCCCTGCCACCTTCAGAATATGAAAGAGAGTATTACAATTAACATTGTCAAAAGCTTTCTCTAAGTCTACAAATGCTAGAAACATAGGTTTGCCTTTCCTTAATCTTTCTTCTAAGGTAAGTCGTAGGGACAGTATTGCCTCACGTGTTCCAATATTTCTGTGGAATCCAATCTGATCTTCCCTGATGTTAGCTTCTGCCAGTTTTTCCATTAGTCTGTAAAGAATTCGCGTTAGTATTTTGCATCCATGACTTTTTAAACTGATTGTTTGGTAATTTTCACATCTGCCAGCACATGCTTTCTTTGGGACTGGAATTTATTTATTCTTCTTGAAGTCTGAGGGTATTTCAGCTGTCTTATACATCTTGCTCACCAGATAGTAGAGTTTTGTCAGGACTGGCTCTCCCAAGGCTGTCAGTAGTTCTAATGGAATGTTATCTACTCCCAGGGCCTTGTTTCAACTCAGGTCTTTCAGTGCTCTGTCAAACTCCTCACGCAGTATCTTATCTCCCATTTCATCTTCATCTACATGCTATTGCATTTCAATAATATTGTCCTCAAGTACATTGTCCTTGTATAGACCCTCTATATACTCCATCCAGCCTTCTGCTTTTCCCTACTTTGCTTAGAACTGGGTTTCCATCTGAGCTCTTGATATTCATACAAGTGGTTCTTTTTCCTCCAAAGGTCTCTTTAATTTTCCTGTAGGCAGTATCTATCTTACCCCAAGTGAGATAAACCTCTACATCCTTACATTTGTCTTCTAGCCATCCCTGCTTAGCCATTTTGCACTTATGCTGAACATAACTGGGCCAAATTTCCTTTTGGTTGCGAAAGTGAATACAAAATTTGGCAATGTCATAATTCAATGTATTTATCTGAAGAATTTCCATTGGCAAATGAACACTTGAAGAATACAAATTCAGGTATCAGTCCTCATTGAGATGATTTCCAACCTAAGAAAGAAATTCCCTTCAGAAGCTGTCATTGACACACCAGAGCCATCAGAGATGAAGAAGAATGGGTGTTACATGTGTGTGGAAGGAAAAAAAGGCAACTCCATGATAAAAGTTTGTATGAAGTGCAGCACGTTTACTTGTCAAGCACATCTGACTACAGAGCCTATGTGTGTTGCATGTCATAGAGAGGAGACTGACTAGATGTGTTGTGTCAGCTGTCTAATGACACTCTTATCAGTGGTCATGTGAGTATTGTCACACCCATTGCTCGGTTGGTTGATTTGGGGGAAGGGACAAAACAATGAGGTCATTGGTCCTACTGGATTATGCAAGAATGGGGAAGAAAATTAGCCATACCCTTTCGAAGGAACCATCGCAGCATTTGCCTGAAGTGAATCATGGAAAACCTAAATCAGGATAGCTGGACGCAGGTTTGAACCATTATCTCCCAAATGTAAGTCCAGTATGCTAACCACTTCACCACCTCCCTCGGTGTGTCACTCACATGAAAGAGATCCTGGACCTACACACTGCACAGACAACTGTATAGACAGACATATGGTAAGGGCTCCAGTGGCAGTTCATAGAGCTGCCACACACAGATAAGAGGTCTTGTGAGCCCACATTTGCCAACATGAACTGTTGAAAATTGGTTATTAGCAGTCAGGCTAGCCTATCTCCCAACCACGGCACAGCATCGATTTGTACTGTTCATGCTATCAGAGGATCATTTGGATGACAGCATGGTGTGTCATAGACTTCAATGATGAAAGCAGATTCTGCCTGCTAGCAAGTGATGCTCATTTGCATGTATGACAGACCTGGTGAGCGATGTCTCATAAACTTATTTCATTCGAGGCACACTGGTCCCACCACAGTCCTTACGTTTGGGGTTGCGATAAGCTACAACTCTCGTTTATCTTTGCATTTATGAAAGTGATGTGAACCATTGATCTGTATGGGCAGAATGTTGTTAGCCCAGTTTTTTTTTCCCATTCTTGCACCATGACAATGATGTGTTGTTCAAACAGGATAACGCTAGCCCAAACAGTGCCCATGGAACTCAACATGCTCTGCAAGACCTGAAGAAAATTCTTGGGCCAGCACTTTCTCCACACTTGTCCCCAATGGAGCCCGAGCTGGAGATGATGGTTGACGAATGGCACGAGTCATTTCTTGTCCCAACAGCTCTTACAAAACTGCAAAAACAGGTCTGGCAGGTGTAGCATAGTGTATTCCTGTACAATATTCACCATCTGTATGATGGAATGGATGCCAGAGTCAGTATCCGCATTGACACATTTGGAGGCTGCACCACACACTAAAACGGAAATTTCAGCATGGGCCGATATCTGAGACCTCAGTACCACTTCGGCTACCAACCTGTAAATTTAGTCATTTCATGTACTCCATACACACTGTTGCAACAATAAATCTTGAGTGTGAATGTTTCAACAAATCTTGAGTGAATTGGAAACCTCTGAAAGGGTTTACCTAATTCTTTTTCCAAGAGTGTATTTTCACACAAGTCACTTTCACTTTTAATTATGACAAAATCTGTATAAACCTGAAGTAAATATGTGGATAATGTCAAATGCATGGAAGAAACCAACACAGTTGCTCTCACAGCAGCAAAATACATAATACACATTGGACATATATATAGCTACGTGTAGCGACAAACACATTTTCTCTCAAAACATTAACAGCATCATGTTAACAGGGACATTATGCAAATAATTCAGATGTCCACATCATATCAGTGTTGAAGATGATGCTGGGAAGATGGTTAAATTAGCTTACATTGCAAACTCTGATAATTGTAAAAACCTGGTAGGGAAATACATGGAGGCCATACCGCATATGATTAACAAACCAGAGGTGCAGTCAGCTGTCTATTATTTTACTCATGTCTCTTGCACCTGTACTCGATACTCTAGTGACAAATTCTCTACTGAGTCTACCAAGAAGGATCTGTCCCCACAGATTGGGGATCCTGCATTAACTCCACAGAATGGCAGCACTTGTCTGACACTGATGAGTGGATGATGCTAATGTAATTAGAGGCTCGTGTGAGGAATCCTTGTATGAGCAAAGAATCCACTTTCAGGACAAAAAGCCAATATTGGCTGAAGCTGGCAAAATTCCTCAGAATGCAGTGAAAGAACTATGCTCGAAGAGTTTAGCCTGTTCAGAGAAAGTAGTCCTCAAATTATGGCCTAATCAATGTAGTTTTAATTTCAAATTCACCTAGTAAATGATGACAAGAAGTAAAACACAGCAGTTATTAGAAGAAAATAATCAGTTTTTGAAAATATAATGCAACTGAATAAATAAAAAGTCTACTCAGCAACCTTTGGCAGGAGAACAATCATATAGAGGGTATTACAGTTTGTAAGTTTTGGGAGCCAGTGGCCCCTCTCCTGGCAGAAGAGTTGAAGGGGAAGGAAGAGGGGTGACGGAGATGGCCTGATGAATTTTAGTAAAAGTAGTAAATTTGGAAAAGTCAACCAAAACAAGGGGCTATAGCTGCATGAAGTCTTCCAAATTTTCCCATCTCTACTCCTTTTTTCTAAACCTCACCAGTTCTTTTCCTTGACCACTCTTCCTTCCCCTTAAACATTTCTGCCACAAGGAAGGTCCACTGGCTCCATGAGCTTGTAAACTTTAAGACCTTCTATATATTAGACTCTCTATGTATCCAATTACATTATGAATTATCAGAAGAGTAAGTCAACTGAGGACATAAAGACAAGATAGACACTCAACACAGTGAAGGTGGGACATTCGATGCTCTCTGAGCATCGGTCAACCACAAAATACCCCAACCCAACTGAATTATGGCTCCTCCTCTCAAATGTCGTCAACCTTCTGTCATTACCTTCTTATGACACAATACAATTACAGCCTTAATTAATCATGTTTAACCTCTCTATAAGTCATCTGAAATCATCACCATTCCCTTTTACTTATTTATGTAGATAGTCCCTGTGAGTTAGTATGGATAGGTTATATTTGACAACTTGAACAAATTAATGACTAGCTCATTTTACCAACCACCTGGAAGAGTTGCTGAACAGCTCAAAGACATGCTCAGTCATTTCAAATTGGTACCCCAGTCATAGAATTACAGATGGTGATGACTTCAATCTACCCTCCATATGTTGGCTAAAATAGACATCACAAATTGATTGTAAGTATAAGATATCATCTCAGATCGTACCAAAAGCATTCTCAGATAAGTATTTCAACAATAATTATTAGCTCAGGGTCCCACTTTAAGCATAAATTTTTTCAAAAGCATAATAGACCAATTACCAACAAATAATCCTGAGCAAATAGGGAGCATTATGACTGATACATGGGTTAGCGTCCAGACATATATTGTAGTGAATCTAGATATCATAAGATCCAAGCACACAAAAATAAACACTATATAAACGCTATATACATATATAAAAGCAGATAAAAATTGTGGTTGACCCCTTTTTAAGAGACAGCCTCAACTTCTTCTAATCTGACTATGTAGACCTAGACAAGATGTTATGGATTTGAATAAATAGAATCGGTGGCAGTTGTGGGCTATATATCAAATAAAATGATAAGAGAACCTTCATAGTACACAAAACAGGTCAGAACACTATTACAGGAGCTATGAGGAAATGCATGCCAAATGTAAAATAATGTAAAATCCCAAAACTGGCAAAAAAGGTTTTACAAAAACTGGAAATTTAGTGCAAACTGCAGTGAGAGAGGCTTTTAATAGTTACCACAATGAAACTGTCCTTAAATCTGGCAGAATTGAAAGTGATTCTGGTTGTATGTAAAGTACAACAGTGCCAACATGCAATCAATACTTTCACTGCATGATAACAATGGTGATGTTACTGATGAAGTGCCACAAAAGCTGAGTTACGATGCATAGTTTTCTTTGCTGACACAATTTCAAAAACCAAGTAAATATTCCAGTATTCAAAACAAGAATGACTGCCAACATTACTAACTTAGTTATAGGTGTCCTCCATGTTGAGAAGCAGCTTACATCACTCAATAAAAGCAAGGCCTCCAGTCCAGGTTGTATACCACTCAGGTTCGTTTCAGAGCATGCTGATACAATAACTCCATGATTAGCAATCATACACAGCCGTTTACTCTTCGTAAGATCCACACCTGAAGAATAAGCTGCAAAATTTGCACCAATACAAAGAAAAGGCATGGGAGTAATTTGCTCAATTACAGACCTATATCAATTATGCAGATTTGGTGCAGGATTTTTGAACATAAACTGTGTGTGTTCATCATGAATTTCCTCCAGGAAAACAATCTGTTGACACACAGTCAGCATGGATTTGGAAAATATTTTTCTCATGGAGCACCGCAATACAACTAGCATTTTAGTTCCATATAGTAATGAGTGCTATCGACAGAGGGATCTCAAAATGATGCCATAATTTTAGATTTTCAGAAGGCTTTCAACACTATTCCTCAGACGTGACTTCTAATAAAATTGCATCACATCTTAGTTGTGCACTGGATTCATGATTTCCTGTGAGAAAGGTTATAGACTATTATAATTTATGGAAAGCCATCAAGTAAAATGGAAGTAATATCTGGTGATCTCCA
Organism: Schistocerca serialis cubense; assembly: GCF_023864345.2. Lineage (NCBI taxonomy): Eukaryota > Metazoa > Arthropoda > Insecta > Orthoptera > Acrididae > Schistocerca > Schistocerca serialis. The sequence goes on from NC_064641.1 coordinate 965,382,398, forward strand.
CCAGAGCGTTATAGGCCCTCTGCTGTTCCTGATCTACACAAATGAATTAGGAAACAATCTGAGCAGTCCTCTTAGATTGTTAGCAGTTGATGCCGTCATTTACCGTCGTGTAAAGTTGTCAGATGATCAATACGAATTGCAAAATGTTTTAGATAAGATATTTATATGGTGCAAAGAGTGGCATTTGTCTCTCAATAAGGAGAAATGAGATCATCCACATGAGTATGAGGGGATACCCGCCAAATTTTGGTTTCACAATACATCAAAATAAAGGCTGCTAATTAAGCTTAATACCTAAAATTAGAATTACAGATGAATTAAATCAGAATGATCATATAGACTATGCTGTGAGGAAACCAAACCAATGACTGCAATTTATTGGCAGAACATTTGGAGAGTGCCAAAGGTCTACAAGAGAGACTGCATATAATCAAGCACATCCACCATCTTCTGAAGTATTGCTGTGCTTTGAGAGATCTGTGCAAGATATTATTGACATAGGACAACAATCAGTTCAAACAAGGGCCGTTCGATTAGTATTATAGTGAAATTAGGGGAGACAGGGTCATGGATATATTACGCGAATTGGGGTGTCAATCATTAAAACCAAGCCCTTTTTCATTGCAGTCAGATCTTCTGATGAAACGTCTGTGGTGTCACCACCAGACACCACACTTGCTAGGTGGTAGCCTTTAAATCGGCCGCGGTCCGATAGTATACGTCGGACCTGTGTGTCGCCACTGTCAGTGATTGCAGACCGAGCGCCGCCACACGGCAGGTCTGGAGAGACATCATAGCACTCGTCCCCAGTTGTACAGCCGACTTTGCTAGCGAAGCTACACTGACAAATACGCTCTCATTTGCCGAGATGATAGTTAGCATAGCCTTCAGCTACATCATTTGCTACGACCTAGCAAGGCGCCATGACCAGTTTATATTGAGATTATATAATGTATCAACAAGAGCGATGTTCTCCAATTATGGGTTAAAGTTAAGTATTACATCAACTCCGTACTTTATTTATTAGAATCAACTACTTTAATCTGTTCCAGACCTCACGCCAGCCTGCGTGAGTTAAACGCATGCTATTTGGCTACAAGTCATAGTGGATTGGCTGTCTGGTCAGTCCACTACAACTTCAATCACCAGCTTTCTCCTAGAGTGTGAAAATTTTTGTTGCCACCCACCTACATAGCGAGAAATGATCATCATCTTCACCAACACCAAATAAATTAGAGCTCACAGGGTGTGACTGAAGTGTTCATTTTTCGCTCATGCTGTCCGTGAGTGGAATGGAAAAGATAGCTTGAAGATGGGTAGACAAACAATCTGCCACACAGTTTATTGTGAACTCCAGATCAGTCATGTGGATGTAGATTGTGTCAAGCATCACAGTACTGTATTTGAACATTAATGGCTTGTTTCTCCTACTCATCCACATTCACTTACATTTTTGTACATGTAAAACAAGCTGCCATTCATCACAATAAACAGAAATTCAGTCCAAGTCAACATATTTCCTCCTAGAATCCCTAAACAATGTTACTTTTCTGTGTATTACAGTGTCATCAGCAGATGGTACTCTGGGTAAAGTGACCAAAAGGCGAAGCAGCTGAACATAATGCATGTAAGTATAGAAGAATATAAAGATATCTTATTTGCTAATGGTTCTACAGGTCTACTAAAAGTTGAAAACAGCGAGAAGCTGCAACGGGCTGTTAACTGATCTACAAATCGAATCAGCAGTCTGGCAGACCACATCCACCAATAAGATTGTATACAACAATAGAACAACCCACATAATCTGCAAACATTCACTGCAACTGTGTTTTCCTTAAGGGTGATAAAGTGGTGAGTAGCCCTGTTACAAAAGTCAGTGGTGTTTGGCTGTGAGAGGCTATGAAACAGCTTCCTACTGGTCCACTTATTACGTTTAATCCACCACAGAAAATCTTGTTCCTAGAGACTGGATACTTGGTGACAGAACTCAACAATTCACAAGTGTGGCAGTAAACAAAACAATTATGTGCAGTGTCTCTGCTGCAGAGAGATGCTATGTATGCTGCTGTAAAAAATTTTCAACCTCCTTCCCACTGAGCTGAAAACCTTATGTTGTTTTCTTATTTAGTTCAGCTTTGAATAGTTATTTACTATTCCATAATTGTCCCTTTAATCACTATGTTGTACAATATGTTTATAAACAACTTATCCAACAGAAGATATACCTAACAAGTTGCATAACTGACAAAAGATTAATAAAAGTATTTCAGCTGACAATGCAGCTTCACATGCACACATATCAATCTTAGACGACTCTTCACATGATCCCTGGGTGGTACTACAAAACCAACACATCAAAAGCCCTTTACCAGGTCCAAACATCTGCAGAAGTGAGACCAAGTATTAAAACATGTCAACTGAACACCTAAGGCATTAGTTGAACCTAATGCCAAATTCTAGGGAAGATGCTGTCTAAACATGTTATCAACATGGTTGTCCAACAACAAAGTCATACAAGTAATGGAGATCAGCTATGGGCAAGAGGAAAGTGGCTAGCAAGCATCAATGTGCAGTAGCGTGTGTGGCAAGAAAGGTCAGTAGAGGTTGTGGGCAAGTGCTAGAGTGTACTGGAGAATATGAAATCCACTGGCAATCCACGGTCTGTGACAAAGGGTCAAAAGGAATAAATAAAGAGCTTCTTCTGCACAAGATTAATGCAGCATTGAATGAAATAGAGACTAACATTGACAATGCACCTCAAATAAATGTAGATAATGGAACTTTCAGGAGAATCAAAAAAGGGCACAGGGTGTTCACCTTGCTTGGGTTCCAACAGTTCAAACTTTTCAAACATTTATTTCACAAACATTAAACCAAACAGGGCAAAGTAGACACGTGCGTTAGCCACATGTAATGTTAAGCAAATGTATGGGTCATTTGTGTAATCAAAATTTATTGCAACTGTGAAGAATTTTAACCACATTCTTAAAAAAAATTTGGTTGTGTGAAAAAGAGCAGGATTAAAAATAAAAATTTCCAACATATGCCAGAGACAGAGTGCATAACAAATGGCCAGAAATTCCACAAGTCAAAGTCATAATATGTGAAGTCTTTATTCTGTAAACTAAATGAAGTTATCAAAGGAGGCCGCTCAGAAATTGAAATTGTCAGAAATGGGTCAGAAGTTACAATGAACACTACCTAGCGCAAACCTGTCACTGAAGTGAAAGAGGATTTATAGAGGGAGGAAAAATAGAATCATGAATACATTTTAATGTCTTTCGTGTGAGGAAGATGGGAGCTATTACAGAAAATCTACATCCATGCATTTTCAATATTTACTCTTAATGATCTGTGTATTGACACTGCTGTAAACAATCAAAGTAAACCCACTAAAGGCCAGGCACTGTTAAAGTTCAGAGTTTAGGAGAGTATGTATGAGCAGAGTGTATTCATTTTTGGATGACTTAACATCAGTTTGGTTCTCAGAATTCACTGATTCTGAATAGGTTTGTCAATGCATTCTTTCACACTTCTGTTCCTTCCACTAGTCAGACAGAAATGAAGAGGAGAGTGTTTCAGGATTTGTCAAGGGAGACGATTAGGTTACTCCATTCGTAAATATGAGTTTGGGAACTGCATCTTTAAGTAAGTCAGGGGAAGACGCTGGGCTCCAGGAGAATAATGATGATTAAAATGCTCTGACCAGCACTCAAAGTATGACTCAAACATTAGGGGACATGCCTGAAGCTAAACAGAAGGAACAGGTAAAAATATAAGGGTGTTATGTCGATCTATTTTAAGAACATCTTGTCCAATCAGATGATGTGCTTGTAAAACTCAAGTTAAGAATCATGAGCCATTCCATAGTAAATTGTACCCAGTACCCTTGCCCTAGAAAGCCATAGTTAATAAAGCAATTAAGGGTGTGTAGAAGAATCAGATTATTTAACACTCAGATAGTGAAAGTTCTAATGCAATCCACACTGTAACAAAAAGGGATGGCAGTGTGCATTTCTTTGCATGGAATCAAACCTGATCCAATGAAAATGGAACCAGTGAGAAATTTTCCTGCACAAAAATGATGTAATCAACTGAAAATCTCTCAGTTTGTGCAATTTATATCACAGTATTTATCCCCGATTTTTTTATCTTCACAAGTACATCTCCACTGGAAATGGAATAAGGAATATCAAGAAGCATTTGAGTTAATTAAAAACCAATTGCATGAGGCACCGATACTTCATCATCCTGATTGAAGCAAAAATTTCTACACTGGAACCGATTCAATTTATTCCTACTGCTAGCTTAGTACATTTAATCCAACACGGAAAATGAATGAGTATAGTAGTCTCTCTAAATAGCCACATTACAAGTATTTACAATCATTCTAGAGAAACACTCCAGCACTTTGCCTTCTTTTCAATTGTAAATGTACTGAATCACAGTAATAGAGGGGAACAATGAAAGAATGGAAGTGCGCAAACATGTCATAGCAGTACTCAGGCAGCAGTAGCTTACTGCGACAGATGCAGCAACAGATAAGTAACCACATTTGTCATTTACGAGTTCCTAACCAGGAGCGAATTTTATTATATCATCTGTCTACTTTAATAGTTTAATTTCTTGAGTTTCTGCGTGTAAATTTAACATCTAATAGCCACAGTTCTCGTGTTTTCATTTGCGTCAGAAAGTAAACTGATTTTGTGACATATTACAAGTTCCAGATCAGGGTCAAATTATTTAGTTTGACCTGAGTGCTTCGGTAGTTAGGTTTCTCAACATACGCGTATTACTAGACACAGTTTGTGTTTTTGGCAGGTTCTATAGTAGAATTGCACAGCATGTGCTGACAGTTTGTTTATCTGCATAGTTTAGTCTTCCATGGTCTTTTGTATGGACAGGGACTGTGATTGTTGTGTGTGAACGTGAGCCGAGTTGGTGACACTTCGCTCTCAGCTTCAGGCTGTGATGGCTTCCGTTACAGAGCTTGAGGCTGCAGTGGATGGGCACCACTGTTGTGGGCCGGCCGTGGGGACACAACGGACGTCCAGCACTTCAGAGTCTTCTGATCAGTCCTCACCAGTGGCCAACCCAGTTACTGCTCGCACTGAGGCTGACCCCTCACCTGTTGTCGAGTGGGAGGTTGCCCCGGGGCGAAGCACATGGTGAAAGACTTCCCAGGTGGCCACACATAATGCCTCTCCGGTTTGTCTGACAAACAGGTTCCAGGTTCTGTCTGTGGCTGACACTGTCACTGAGCCAGATGCTGTCACCTGTCCTGTTTCAGAGGAAACCACTCAGCCTCCAAGATCTGGGCAATCACAGAGGCTGAGATTATTGGTAGTTTGGAGCTCCAAGGTTAGGTGCATTATAGGGGCCCCTTAGGCACTTGGATGACAAGAATGGTAAGAAATCCAGTCTGCATTTCGTGTGCATACTGGGTGGAGTCACTCCAGATGTGGAAAGGGTACTCCCAGATGCCATGAAGAGCACAGCATTCAGCCAACTGTAGGTGGTTGCTCAAGTTGGTACCAATTACACATGTCACTTTGGATCAAAAGAGATTAAAGCAAGATTAAAGCAGAGCTGACCATTTGCAGCATAGCCATCAGGGGCAATTCCGGACCTCTGGTACAGAGCCGAGTGAAGTGTCTGAATCAGAGGCTCAGACGGTTCTGTGACCGTGTAGGCTGCTGATTCCTCGACTTGCGCCAAAGGGTGGTAGGGTTTCGGGTTCCACTGAATAGGTCAGGTGCCCACCACATACAGGTGGTGGATACACAGGTAGCAGGGTCTGTGTGGCGTCGACTGGGCAGTTTTTTTACGTTAGAGGGTCTCGGGAAAAAAACACAAAAAGAACTTCAGTTACAAAGGGTGGAGGCTGAACACAGCAAAAATGTAGATACAGGAACCACTGGTATAACAGTTGTAAATTGTCGTAGCTGTGTTGGGAAAGTACCAGAGCTCCAAGCGCTAATAGAAAGCGCTGATGCTTAAATTGTTATAGGCCCTGAAAGCTGGCTAAAGCTGGATATAAGCTCAGCCAAAATTTTTGTGAAGAACCTAATGGTGTTCCAAAAGGATAGGCTAAACATGGTTGGCGGAGGCGTGTTTGTTGCTGTCAGAAGTAGTTTAACTTGTCACGAAATTGAAGTAGATACATCCTGTGAATTAGTATGGGCAGAAGTCATTGTTGGCAAATGGAATAAAATAATAATTGTATCCTTTTACCGACCTCCCAATTCAGATGGCACAGTTTCTGAAAGGATCAAAGAAACTTGAGTTTGATTTTAAACACATACCCGAATCATATGATAATAGTTGGTGGTGACTTTAATTTACCCTCGATATGTTGGTGAAAATACATGTTTAATTCTGGAGGTACGCATAAAATATCATCTGAAATTGTGCTAAACACATTCTCTGAAAATGATCTCGAGCAATTAGTTCATGAGCCCACGTGAATAGTAAACGGTTGTGAAAACACGCTTGACCTCTTAGCAAGAAATGATCCTGAGTTAATAACGAGCATAAAAACTGATTCAGGGATTAGTGAACACAGGACTGTTGTAGCAAGACTGAATATTGTAATCCCCAAATCATCATTCTTGTGAAACACAATTAGCTCTCTATTCACATGAAGTGCTGAGTGCTATTGACAAGGGATTTCAGATTGATTCCATATTTCTGGATTTCCATAAGGCTTTTGACACTGTAGGTACTACACAAGCAGCTTGAAGTGAAATTGTGTGATTATGGAATATCATCTCAGTTATGTGATTTCCGTCAGAGAGGTCACAGTTCTTTGTAATTGTAGGAAAGTCATAGAGTAAAACAGAAGTGATTTCTGGCATTCCCCAAGGTAGTGTGGTAGGCCCTTTGCTGTTGCTTATCTATATAAACAATTTGGGAGAGAATCTGAGCGGCCATCTTCAGTTGTTTGCAGATGATGCTGTCATTTATCGACTAATAAAGTCATCAGAAGATCAAAACAAAGTGCAAAACGATTTAGAGAAAGAGGATCAGAATGGTTGGAAAAGTGGCAGTTGGCTCTGAATAATGAAAAGTGTGAGGTTATCCACATGAGTGCTAGAAGGAACTCATTAAACTTCAGTTACACGATAAATCAGTGTAATCTAAAAGCTGCAAATTCAACTAAATACCTAGGTATTACAATTATGAACAATTTAAATTGAAAGGAACACACAGAAAATTATGTAGGGAAGGCTAACCAAAGACTGTGTTTTATTGGCAAGACACTTAGAAAATGTAACAGACCTACTAACAAGACTGCCGACACTATGCTTGTCTGCCCACTTTTAGAATACTGTTGCACAGTGTGCGATCCTCACCAGATAGCACTGACTGAGTACATCGAAAACTTTAAAGAAAAGCAGCAGGTTTTGTATTATAGTGAAATATGGGAGAGAGTGTCACAGAAATGATATGAGATTTGGGATGGACATCATTAAAAGATAGGTGTTTTTCGTTGCGATAGAATCTTCTCACGAAATTCCAGTAACCAACTTCCTTCTCCGAATGTGAAAATATTTTGTTGACACCGACTTACATAGGGAGGATTGATCACCAAGATAAAATAAGGGAAATCAGAGCTCGTACGGAAAGATATAGGAGAATGAAGAACCTTCCACAACTAGGAACTGCTTCTATCATTAGGCATAAATTAATGGATTGAGTTAATGATTTATGATCACCTAACAACCATGTATGCAAACAAGATCTACACTAATCAATGTTCATGTACCCAAAATTCTGACACATTAAGTAAGAAATGTGCATAGAGTGGACGTGCACGGATACATGCATCTGATGGAGAAAAATCTGTAGCCAATGGCTAGTGTAATAAAAATAGACAAGAGCCCCAATGAAGATGCACTAATATTAATAACTCAAGGCTTATTATGTTAAAAAAGTCACTTTACAATCAGACAGTATTGCGAAACTAACTTTAGGCACAGAAGTTGCTTACATAACAATGAATGACATCATCACTTATTAAACTAATGCTGTTCGAGTAACTGACCTTCAAGTTAACTCTTACACTGGGCTACTGGAGATTCAGCTGTATGTCCAGGAACCCGGTACCAGTTGCAAGTTGCCTAATTAATGCCTTCCAGGAACTACAACAAATATTTTGGATAATTATTGATGGACTTGAACACAACAAGACATTTTTAACATAAGACTACACATCTTAGCGAGTAGGTATTGGCAAGTAGTACAGTGGGAAACAGTGTGCTTGCCAAGGCAGTGTAACTGATCATGTGTGCAAATACCCACACTTCATTTATTGAGTATTTCAGGATGAGTGCACTTACAGACTTCTGATGAACTTCAAGCATGTAAGGAAGAAAAAGTTTAGCAAATGATTGCACTTATGCTTTAAGTGGAACATTTAGCTCATTAACTTATTTGCAAACCAGTCAGAAGTTTAACTCTTGTGTACAACAGGGCATCAGAGTCTAAACAATTAGCAATTTACTGGTACCTGTACAATATCTGGACGGTAAGGTACTAAATTTTCACATATGTATGACAGGAACATGGAAATATCACTATAATTGGTGTACATACCAATGTCACAATGGTGTTGATATTGTGAATACAAAGAAATTATTGCAGTAACTTGTGAACAACAAAAAAGCTTGTTGTAATAGAATAAAGGTGACATGTATACTTTCTTGTTAACAGCACATGCACTCTGAACATATTTATGAACAAACCATTGTACTATTACCTATTGTGTTTCAATCACATTCTTCATCACTGTAATACTGAATTTATAAGGGAAACTTGGAAGTCGATAACTGACAACTCCCAACTGGGGTAACATTTCCACAAAAATATCTAAACTGATAATCGTATGGACATCACAGAATAATGATGTATTTGTATTATTGCAGATTTATATCCATTAGGTAAGACTAAAGCAAAGCTTCCTAAGTGCAAGCATTTTTTTTTCACTGCCAGGTAATGAACTACTTGCAAAACAAAGTTTCAAGAATTTACAAAACCCTTACAAAAACTTTCTTCACTACATTGGCAACAAAATAAGCTTTACTGCAAACAACAAGCTTCTAAAGAATCCAATTGACCAATTGGCATCATGACAAGAAACGAACTCACACACAAAATTAATATAAAATTTCTATCTGTGTAATAATATTTATATCACTTGTATCAAGTGGAATGATGTCCATAATAGATATAAAGGAAACTGACTACTGAGCATCAGTAAGTCTACACTCGACACATGCCATCCATCTGCTCACTAAAAATCCAGAGTGTTTCACAATTCCTATTACAGAGAGGTTCCAGAGCAAACTCTATCCACCAGGTTTCATTACTGAACCCATGTCTGGAAATGTACAAAGTCCCTTCTTCAACTCTTACACACCTGTAACAGGAATTCTGACATGCCCTGGGTACAGCAAGAAAACCCTGTAGCAATTTTACAACAGATTGCATAGTTTACATTAAGTGCATGTAACACCAATGAAAATATCCCAAGAGCATATGGTATTTATGACTACATAAATAAATGACCAAAATAGTGACTTTATCATTTCTTTTATCCATGTAATTCTGAAGTTATGGTAGTATCTGGGAAACTGTTTACTGAGGAGGTACTCTTTTGTGAGGAAGTACAGCAGTACCTCATATACTTTCAACAATGCTCAACTATAAAGTCCTGTCCTCATTTTCATTTCAGTCTTCTCCAAACACCTGGCACCTCCAAATTATTTTTGTGTGCATCAGGAATGTCCAGCCTTTTGCACAACTTCACAGAAATTTAATAATGCTCCTCCACAGCACGTTCATCACTGTTCTGATACAAGCATGGCTAAAGGTTTCTCCAGCCACATTGTGGAGATACAAAGCAGTATCACAACTACTTCCTCTTCCTCTTGTTCTTGTTCTTGTTCTTCAATACCCGAACAGGTCCTCCCCCATCAGAGAGAAGATTAAATAAGGAAAATGAAAGACACCCTCTGGCCTCGTAACCTAATACCATCGGGGTCGAAAAGATCAAGAGTTGGTCAAGAGAGACCGACAGAAAAGAGAACAGAATACGTCTGACACACGTAAGTGGAAGCAATGTCAGACGTTTCTAAAAAGAAGATAGTGAGACACATATGACTGTTCTGTTTATGGCAAGTGGTACCTGACCATATTTAAAACCAAAGTAATGTCAAATTTAATATGTGAGATTCACATGTTTATGCTGAGCTAACAAGTTGACACAATACCATGTATTCTAACATCACAAGTATATTCTTTGGACATAACACAATTAACAATGGGTAAATATACAAAAGTGAAACATTAAATGATTCAAAAATGTAACAGCACTTTATGCACTGATATATGCTGTTAGATATTCCTTCCAAGTACCTGGTACCTTGCTGATATTAAATTTTTTAAACTGTAATATTTGCAACATAGAAACATTAATCAAATGTTACATCTAACAAGCCTCTGTAGTCACTACAGAGAGATATAATATTAATTACTAAGTGTTAAAAGAACTTTCTTGACATCTATTACACTTGAAGTAGCTATTCAGATTGTTTGAGCTAATCATAATACACAAGTTAGTACATTCCATATTACTAATCTGGAACATTCGATTGTCTAAAATGCTGACTTAATTATATGAGGGGTGTTCAGTAAGTAACGCAATAATTTTTCTGAAAGCAGGTTGGCTTTATTCAGGATCCCATTACACCATATTATTTCCTATGATCTTTGATACAAAACCCGAGTTTTCAGCACAATTTCTGTTCTATTTGATGGCCTTACGCCACCTTACTGGGAGGTCTTGTATGCCTCATGACACCATTCTACTAATTGATGACAGCACCATCTTGTTGCATCAACAACTGCCCCCATTATCCACACACTGCTTTCTGCAGAGTGCAGAATGGACAGTTCTTCCTTGTCTACCCAACAGTCTGGACATCGCACCATCTGGAATTTGTCTCTTTGTCCCAATGAAGTATGTGTGCTCCTCTCAGGTGTGCAGATTTGGTGAGGTCTTGCAATGTCATGGAGAAGAAGAGTTCATTTCCATTTTTGTGGTGACGTACATGCTGAAGTTGTTTCTTCAACTTCATGATGGTAGTGCAAAACACTACACCATGATGGAGGTAATCACACAGAATAACAACTTCAAAATTCCAGAAGACCACCACCATGACTTCACTGGTTGAGGATGCAGCTTTGAACTTTTTCTTCAGAGCAGGTGATGTGGTGCCACTCTGTGGATTGCTGTCTTGTTTCTCAGTTCAGAGTGTTTCACCGTCTGACAATGTTTGACAAAAATTATCACTTTAACCCTTGTAATGTGCAGACAGTTTGGCACAGGTGGTCATTTGTTGGTCTTTACAGTCTCCAGTTTGGCGGGGCACACCTTTGAGTACCCTAACTGGTGGATGAGTGTGTCTGCACTAACAACAGAGACGTCCAGCTGAGCAGCAAGGTGTTCCATCCTTCGCGATTGCCAGATCACAATCAGAGTGTTCGCATGTTCCAACATTGCAGAATCACAACTGTGTGCAAATGGCATACTTCTTTTTTCCACAACCAGGTCTCTGTAGATATTCTGCAAGTGCCTATGAATATCTGTGATGGTCTGCTTTTGCACTGAAAACTCAACAGGTCCCTGCTTGCAATACACCTCTGTTATAGACGCCATTTTTAAGGCACAAATAGTGCTGCCACTTATTGCAACTTTGTGGAATATTCCTTCTTCAGCCCCTATAGCTTTATCATATCCGAAGATGTTAAATGCAGAATTTTTCGAAGTGACATTGGCCGATAATAGAAATATGTTGCATTACTTATTGAATGCCCCTCCTACATTGTGTTACAAATGCAGACTGTCATTATGTACAAAATCATCATATAGAAATATCAAAGTTGAGATATACTACAATTTTGGGTAAACATATTGCTATTGTGGTAATGATATAAATGTGCGCAGGTAACAATTTAACCATGGCAAAATATCGTAATTCCCTGTACACACAGGTTACCTAACACAAAGTGAATATAACTTGCCATAAATTCCTCTGTGTGTTTGTAAATTATTTATTCATAAAAAACATACTTTAGCATAAAATTTAAAAAGTAATGACAATCACATATTTACAATGTCATTAACAAATTCACATCTGCAGTTATTCCTTCTTGACCAGCAGTTATTGTAGCCACATTTGATTATATGCAGATCCACAGCCTCCATATATGATAATTATTTTGTAAAAGAAAATACTGTCCATGAACTGCTTCTTCAAGTTGTAATGCATGCAACAGTGTAACAGACAACTAATATTCAGATTATTAGGAGAATGGCAGAATACATTTCAGCAAACACATGTATCCATTACTTATCTGTGAAGTACATTTAGAAGAGTAACCTATAACTGAAATTTTTAATAATACTTTGTAATCATTTAGTGTGTATATTATTGTTACATCTGCATAAGAGAATTTCTAGCATGAGTGATGAGCCACATTATTATAAAAATACGCTCAAATTATTATGCATAATAAATATCTTCCGTATAAATCATATTCAGTATGTTTAAAGACTCAAACTACAAGGTATAAAACAACTTCATACTTCTGACTGCTTTAGAAATGCACAACTATGTTATGACATTAAGCATTTACGAGAGGTTTGAAATTATGTTTGAAGTTTTTTGGAAATCACATAGTGCTCTCATTATGAAACATGGGATATATGCAGTGGGTATAATTTGTGCAACTTGAGCTACACTGCTGCAAGACATATATGCATTGTTTCTGACTGTAATACTCATCCTACAGGGTTAAACTTTTGTTATAAGTTCTAAGCCCCGTGGGATTAGCCGAGCGGTCTAAGGCGCTGCAGTCATGCACTGTGCGGCTGGTCCCGGCGGAGGTTCGAGTCCTCCCTCGGGCATGGGTGTGTGTTTGTCCTTAGGATAATTTAGGTTAAGTAGTGTGTAAGCTTAGGGACTGATGACCTTAGCAGTTATGTCCTACAAGATTTCAAACACATTTGAACATTTTACATGTACTAAATCATGGCAGGAATTTAAATTCACACCACATCCGTACGAAATATTGAAAATTAAAGAAAGCACTTGTATAGGCTACATGCAACAGGCACTGTTTGTCATGAACCCAATTAGTCACTTAGTAATACAGCCAGAACAGTGTTTGGGTAAAGTAACACCTTCTGTCCTTCAGAGTCCTTCAGTGTCTCTGTTTTATGCTAAGATCTGCCTGCAGTGGTCAATGGTGCCCAGTGGAAATGTACCATGTTTACAGATGACACCATCATTGTAACAGAATATCTGTCTAACACAATCTCCAATGACATTTCACCAAAATTCTGTAGCAGGTTTGTTAACTCCTTTCCTGCCAAGCTAAACACAATAAATTTTATGTAATTTACATAAAGTCATGAAAAGCCAGACAAACACTCAGTGACACTGAATAACCAGCACATAATCAGATGATAGAAATATGTCCTGGGGGAACTCTTCCTTAATCTAACTATCATCTCCCTACTGAGCAGTGAAAATAATCATATATAGAATGAGTCCATCAACCTCCCATTGCAAGTAATTTAGCCAGCTGAGATAACTGACTACTGCTTCTCAACACTGATTTTCTCTAATGTATCGTGTTCCTGGAGACTGGATCCTTGGTGACAGAACTCAAAAATTCACAGGTGTGGCACTAAAAAAAAGAATTACATACACTGTCTCTGCTGCAGAGAGATGCTATGTATGCTGCTGTAAACATTTTTGATCTCCTTGCCACTGAGCTCAAACTCTTATGGAATAGTAAATCTCTTTTAAAAACTAAATGTCCTGACTTTACCTTGAATCAATATGTTGTACAATATGTTTATAAACAAGTTATCCAACGTAAAATATATTTTTATTAACCTTTTTTCAGTTACTTGTTACTATTTCAGGGGTCAATGCAGCATCACAAGCACACATGTCAACCTCAAAGGACCCTACATGTGATCCCTGAGTGGCACTAAAAAAGAAACACAAGTGGCTAATCTCCCAACTACATGAGAAGTACATACCAGTCAGGGAACGAATGACTCATCATCACATCAAGATCAGGGCCAAAGATCTACAGAAGTGGGACCAAGTAATAAAACACGTCAACTGAACATTGAAGTATTAGTTGCACCAAAGGCCAAATTCTAGGAAAGATACTGTTTAAGCACGTTATCAACATGGTTGTCCAAAAATGATCTCTGTTATTTGTATGTCTTCAGCTACGTGCAAGGGTAAAGTGGCTAGGAAGTGGTGTCGTCGTTACAAAGTACCACTGTACCTAATGAAGGGAAAAGTACCTGTACATCTTCAAATCTAATATCCCTTACAGCATCAATGTGCAAGAGCACGTGGCAAAGGTCAGTAGAGGTTGTGGGTGAGTGTTAGTGTGAACTGGAGAGGATGAAATCAACCGGCAATTCACTCACTGCGATGAAGCATCAAATGGAATAAATAAAGAGTTTCTACTGCATGAGATTAATGCAGCATTAACTGAAGTACAGACTAACATTGATAATGCACCTCAAATAATTGTAGATAATGGAACTTTCATGACAATCAAAAGAGGGCACAGGATGTATGCCATGGTTGGGTTCAAACAGTTCAAACATCTATTTCAGAGACATTAAACCAAATAGGGCAAAATATACACATGTGTTAGACACATGAAATGTTAAGCACATATATGTGTCATTTGTGTAATCAAAAATTACTCTAAAGGTGAAGAATTTTAAACCATTTTCTTAAAGTTTGGTTTTGTGCAAAACAACGGGATTAAAAATCAAAAATTCCAACATATGCCAGAGACAGAGTGCAAAAACAATGGCCAGAATTTCCACAGGCACAAGGCATAACATGAGAAGTTGTGATTCAGTAAACTAAATGAAGTTTTGGAAATGGGCTGCTCCGAAACTGAAGTTGTTGGAAATGGGTCACAAGTCACAACGAACACTACCAAGTGCAAACCTGTCACTGAAGTGAAAGAAGATTTATAGAGGGAGGTAAAAATAGATTGATAAATACATTTTAATGCCTTTCATGGAAGTCCAAATATGCTGGATTATGGTCGCAACATCTATTTTGGTGAGGAGGATGGGAGCTTTTACAGAAATCTACCTCCATGCATTTTCAGTATTTCCTGTTAACAATTTGCGTATTGCCACTGCTTTAAAAAAATTGAAGTGAACACATTAAGGATAAAGGGTACTTAAAAAATTTCGATATTTCCACAATATATACAATATATATATAGGGTTTAAAATGAAAAATTACCAATATATAGCAAATTTCAAAGTTACAGTAATGTATGAAGTCATGCCTACTTTATTTCTGTTGCAGAAACCAGTATTATTTCGAAAAGAACTGATAACTTTCTGTTTCCAGTGATGATACATTGTATATGTTGTAACAGTGCAGGTTTCTAGTGTCCATAAATGATTATCTTTGCTAGTATTTACTTTTGTTTTGCTGAAGCAATTTGTTCATGTGTTACTGAATGTTTGTTGCCCAAGTACTACATATATTTGTGGAAGTATATATCATTTAGTGTGCAATAAATGCAAACTATGCCATGCATCAAGAAATTCAATAAAAGGAAATTCCATGGTAACCAGTTCACAAGCAAAGGAAGCCACACTATTGAAAGTAACGTACGTATCATCTCCCGCCAATCCTACTGCTGATTCAAATTTTTGTGTTAACGGTGACACTGTTTGTAGTGGATTTGTTGTTGTTGATGTGGGCACCTTATCTGCTTTGATAAAGGAAGTGGTGAAATGTAAGCAATGTGATGGTATAGGCTGTCTGGAAATAACTGAACAACAAACTAGCAGGAAGGGTTTAGCATCAAAAGTAGTTTTTCTGTGTAGATCCTGCAATAAATCTCGAAAATGACTTCAAACATTGTGCGTAATTCAATGTGATTTTGAAGTTGGTGTATGCATGTGTGCAATACGAAAAGGGAAAAAGGCTATAAAGTGTTTTCTAGTTTGATGGACCTTCCCCCTCCTCGCACTAGGAACAACAAGTACATAAAACACTTTTAGGTGCCTTGACTGTTGTGTCGAAAGCATCTATGAAATGTGCAGTAGAAGAAACTGTAAATATTATTGGAACCAGGGACATTGTTGTTGCATTTAATGGAACATGAAAACATAGAGGACAAGTGGTACTTCTCTAGAGAATGGAAAAGTTGTTGATGTTGAGTGCTTATCTAAGTACTGCCATACCTGCCATGGTAACACTGGAGGACATATTGAACATCAGGTTTCTAAGAATTATGATGGTTACACAGGAGGTATGGAGGAGTGTGGTGGAGCTCTTAAAATATTTCTGAGGTCGATTCCCATTTATAATGTTATATACATGAAGTACCTAGGCAATGGGGACTCTAAAGCTTTCAATAAAATTAATGAGTTCAATGTTTATGGTGATACCTTGGTAAAGAAACTTGAGTGTTGTAGACATGTACAAAAGAGGATGGGTGCTAGATTGAGGAAGCTACAAAGAGAAATGACAGGAAAGTTGTTATCAGATGGATGATCTCTGTCTGGCTGAGGCAGATCAACAGAAACTGGAATAGACCTACTTCAGAGTTACTATGGACGGGCTAGTATATATGAACTGCACCTCTTCTTTTTTTTTTTTTTTTTTTGTCGTTTTAGGGCACACAACTACAATGGTCATTAGAGCCCATACTAAGTTAGGAATGCACCGCGAGGCACAAGGTTAAAACAGCAACTAAAAGGGACAACACTATATAGGACGTAGTAACAGCCATAGGATTAAAAGAAACAGCATAATCAAATGTCCTTGGACAGGTTTGTCAAGTTGATAAAACAAAGAATGCGAGCAGCTGCTCCTGGGTCATCTGCTAAAATGGCATCCAGAGTACATGGCAGGCCAAGATCAAGACGCAGAGTATTAAAATCGGGACAGGACATTAAAATGTGGTGGACCGTCACCAACTGCCCACATGGGCAGAACGGTGCCGGCGCAGACGTCAGCAGATGGCGATGGCTGAATCAGCAGTGTCCGATTCGTAACTGACCCAAAACGACCTCCTCCCACCGAGAAGGGTGGGAGGAGGACGTCCAAGCCGCGGGAAGAGGTTTCAAGGCCCGAAGCTTGTTGTCCGTAAGTGCAGCCCAATCGGCATGCCACAGCGATAAAATGCGCCGACAAATGACCCTGCTGCAATCTGATGAAGGGACACAACAAGAAGCTGTCCGAGGCTGGAGGACTGCAGCCTTGGCCGCGGCATCTGCAGCTTCATTCCCAGGGATACCGACATGGCCAGGAACCCACATAAAGCTAACCGGAGAACCGTCGTCCACCAGCTGCTGAAGAGAGCATTGGATCCGGTACACGAAAGGGTGAACCGGATACGGATCACTGAGGCTCTGGATGGCCCTCAGGGAATTGGAGCAGATGACATAAGCAGAATGTCGGTGGCAGCAGATGTAAAGAACAGCTTGGTAGAGGGCAATGAGTTCAGCTGTGAAGACCAAACAATGGCCATGGAGCTGGTTTTTGAAACTTAGTGCCCCGACAATAAAAGACCACCCGACTCCGTCATTGGTCTTAGAGCCATCTGTGTAAATGAAGGTCATATTAATGACCTTCGAACGAAGTTCGAGAAAACAGGAGTGGTGTACCGAACCGGGGGTAGCCTCCTTTGGGATCAAGCTGAGGTCAAGGTGAACGTGAACCCGAGCCTGGAGCCATGGTGGCGTGTGGCTGTCGCCGACTCTAAAGGTTGCAGGGAGTGAAAAATCAAGGTGGTGTAGGAGGCGACGAAAGCGGACTCCAGGGGGTAGCAGGGCAGAGACATACAACCCATATTGATGGTCGAGAGAGTCGTCAAGAAAGGTACGATAAGACGGGTGGTCGGGCATTGACAGTAGCCGACAGGCATACGACAAAGCAGTGTATCGCACTGGTAGGTGAGTGGCAATTCACTGGCTTCAGCATGAAGACTCTCAACGGGAGTAGTATAAAATGCTCCGATCGCAAGACGTAAACCCCGATGTTGTATGGAGTTGAGGTGGCGTAAGATGGACGGCCGTGCCGAGAAGTATACGAAGCCTCATAATCCAGTTTGGAGCAGACGATCGACCGATATAGACGAAGTAGGATGGTTCAATCCGCTCCCCATGACATACCACTAGGAACACGGAGGACATTTAGAGAACGGGTACAACGGGAAGTCAAATATGACACATGTGGAGGCCAGCTAAGTTTCCTGTCAAATGTAAGACCTAAAAATTTTGTTGTCTCCACGAATGGGAGAGCAACGGGACCGAGTCATAGGGAGGGTGGGAGAAACTCTTTGTAGCGCCATAGTTAATACAGACAGTCTTTTTGGCAGAAAAACAGAAGCCACTGGCGACACTCTAGGAGTAAAGACGGTCAAGAGAACGCTGAAGACAGCACTCCAGGAAACATGTACGCTGCGTGCTGCAATAGATGGTAAAATCGTCCACCAAAACGGAGCCTGATACATCAGCTGGGAGGCAATCCATTATTGGATTGATCGCTATGGCGAAGAGAGTGACGCTCAAAACTGAGCCCTGTGGCACCCTATTCTCGTGGCAAAAGGTGTCTGACAGGACAGAACCCTTACGTACCCTGAACTGTCGATCCATTAAAAAGGAACGAATAAAAAGAGGGAGGCAACCGCGAAGGCCCCATGTATGCATGGTGCGGAGAATGTCCGCCCTCCAACAGGTGTCGTAAGCCTGCTCCAAATCAAAGAACACAGCCGTGGTTGGGCGCTTCCGCAAGAAGTTATTCATAATGAAGGTCGACAAGGTAACCAGATGGTCGACAGCATAGCAGCGCCTAAAAAATCCACATTGTACATTGGTAAGTAGGCATCGAGATTCGAGGAGCCAAACCAAACAAGAGTTAACTATTCGCTCCATCACCTTACAGACACAGCTGGTAAGCGAGATGGGTCAATAACTAGAAGGCAAGTGCTTGTCCTTCCCCGGCTTAGTAATTGGTACAACAATAGACTCGTGCCAGCATGCGGGAACATGTCCCTCAATCCAGATGCGATTATAAGTACGAAGAAGGAAACCTTTACCCGCAGGAGAAAGGTTCTTCAGCATCTGCATATGAATAGAATCTGGCCCTGGAGCGGAGGACCATGACCGGGCAAGAGCATTTTCGAGTTCCCGCATGGTGAATGGGGCATTATAACTTTCACGATTCGAGGAGCAGAAGTTAGGTGGCCTAGCCTCCTCTGCCTGTTTTAGGGGGAGGAAGGCAGGGTGGTAATGAGTGGAGCTCAAAACCTCTGTGAAAAAGCGGCCGAAGGCATTGGAGACATCCTCAGGGGCCACAAGTACATCATTCGCGACCGTCAAGCCAGAAACTGGTGAGTGGACCTTAGTGGCAGATAGCCGGCACAGGCTATCCCAGACAACAGAAGAAGGAGTAAAACTGTTGAAGGTGCTTGTAAAAGCAGCCCAGCTGGCTTTCTTGCTTTCTTTAATAATACGACGACACTGTGCATGTAATCGTTTATAATTGATACAATTCGCCATTGTAGGGTGGCGTTTAAAGGTGCGTAAAGCACGTCGATGAGCACGTAAAGCACCTCTACATGCTGCGGTCCACCAGGGGACTGGTACACGACGTGGAGAAGAAGTAGTGTGAGGGATGGAATATTCAGCAGCAGTGAGAATGACTTCCGTGAGGTGTGCGACCTGACTATCGCAGCTTGTGAAGGTGTGATCCTGGAAGGTCGCCCTGGAAGAGAAGAGCCCCCAGTCTGCTTTGGAGATGGTCCAACTAGATTAGCACAGAGAGGGGGTATGCTGCAGGAGATGGATAACACACGGGAAGTGGTCGCTCGAATATGTATCAGAAAGTGCATACCACTCAAACCGGCGTGCAAGTTGGGGAGTATATATAGAGAGGTCTAAATGGGAATAGGTGTGAGATGTGTCCGAAAGAAAAGTAGGGGCGCCAGTATTGAGGCAGACAAGATTGAGCTGGTTGAAAAGGTCTGCTAACAGTTAGCCCCTCGGGCAGGATGCTGGAGAGCCCCAAAGGGGATGGTGGGCATTGAAGTCTCCAGTTAACAAAAATGGTGCAGGTAGCTGAGCAATAAGTTGCATCATGTCTGCCCTGGTAACGGCAGACGACGATGGAGTGTAAACAGAACAAATGGAAAATATAAAAGTGGGGAGAGTAATGCGGATGGCAACTGCCTGCAGGCCGGTGTGCAACGGGATGGGATCGTAGTAAATATCATCCTGGACCAGCAAAATAACCCCTCCATGAGCCGGGATACCTACCACAGGGGGTAGGTCAAAACGCACAGAGGTGTAGTGTGCCAAGGCAATTTGATTGCATGGGCGTAGCTTCGTTTCCTGGAGGGCTACGATGAGCGCACGGTGCAAGCGGAGCAGCAACTTCAAGTCCTCTCGGTTGGAGCAAATGCTGCGAATATTCCAGTGAATAAGTGCCATCGTAAGAAGAAAAGGAAGAGGAAAGAAGGGGTCACCTCGAAGGCCGCTGAGGGCCTGACTTCGAGCGAGCACTGCCACCGCTATCAGTAGGCGGACAGTCATCGTCCATTGGGTCTATAAGTTCATCCGCCATCTCGGCAACATGGCCGGGAGGGGAAGCTTCTGCCGCCAGTGAACGGCCAGTTGTTCAGCTACCAGTGGTGCGGCCAGGCGAAACGGATGACGGCCTGGGGCGGCAACCGCTGGGTGGCGCAGGAGAAGAAATGCGCCGTGGCGGAGAAGGAGAACTGTGCTTCCTATGAGCCTTCTTGGAAGGTCGTTTGGTGGAGGTACCGGTCGAAGGCTGGGAGGTCGAGGGACGTAGGAAGTCTGCACGGGATGGTTCCTTCTTGAAGGCCCGTGCATCTGACTTCGGGGTCTTCGTCTTAGCAGAAGCTGATGAAGGGGCTGGTGTCTGAGGGGTGATGGGAGGAAGAAGTGACGTCGACCGCGCGATCTTAGCACTGGCCGAATGGACGACCGTGGTGCTGAAGGTCAGATTGCATGTCTGGGTTGCCACCTCCCTGGTAGTCCGAGGAGAGGCGAGGACAGTACCGTATTTCCCCACTGGGAGCAGTGTGGGCTTCCTACTAGCCAATAGCTTGCGAGCAGCCGAGGTGGACACTTTTTCTTTGACCCAAATTTCTTGGATACAGCGTTCTTCCTTATAGACAGGACAGTCGCGGGAGGATGCGGCATGGTCACCCTGACAGTTCACACAACGAGGAGACGGAGGTGGACAGTCACCCTCATGGGCATCCCTGCCACAAGTGACACATTTAGCCGCATTGGAACAAGACTGTTGAGTGTTATTGAAACGCTGACACTGGTAGCAGTGCGTAGGTGTCGGGACATAGGGGCGAACAGAAATAACCTCGTAGCCCGCCTTGATGCGCGATGGCAGCTTAACACTATCAAAAGTCAAGAAAAGTGTCTGGGTCAGTACAAGGTCATTGTTGACCTTTTTCATGACCCTATGGACAGCCGTCACGCCCTGCTCAGCGAGGAAAGATTGAATCTCATCGTCAGTCAATCCGTCGAGGGATCTAGTATACACCACACTACGAGACGAATTCAAAGTTCGGTGAGCCTAGACCCGGGCCGGGAATGTGTACAGGAGTGTTGCCCGAAGCAGTTTTTGTGCCTGAAAGGCGCTCTCAGTTTCTAGTAATAAGGTACCGTTATGCAACCTGGTACAAGATTTGACAGATCCGGATATGGCATCTACGCCCTTCTGGATAATGAAAGGGTTGACAGCAGAAAAATCCTTTCCGTCCTCAGATCCAGAAACGACGAGGAACTGTGGGGCAGGCGGTAGTACTTTTGTCACTGGTGGCTGGTCACGTTTCCGTTTTTGGGCAGAAGTCGAAAGAGATGGAGTAGAATCCATAGCGGAGAAATCCCCCAAGATTGCCAGCGTCTCCGATGGCGCGCTCCTTCCTTGTGGGGACCCTCTCAGAGGTCACTCCCGCCTTAGGTAAATGTATACACCTCAGGTCACACCTCCCGAGAAACAGACGGAGGGACCAATCAGCATGGTCAGAAGGTATCAGCTCAGGCAATCACCCCTCCCTTGGCCTGGCGTTTACCAGGGGGTACGTGCGTGCCTTACATGTCTACCCAGGGCGGGGAATTACGCGTTACCCCATCACCGGCTACGCGTGCGAACGCGTGGGTCAGCCTTCAGGCATGCACAGGGAGGAAGGAAGAAGAGGAAAAAGAAGAGAGAGAGGGAGAAAGAGGACAGACTGTCTCAAATGCCGAGGCCTAGACCAGAGAAGGCAAGGAGAAGAAGGCAATGTGAAGGCAAGGAGAAGATGGCAAGGAGAAGGCAAGGAGAAGAAGGCAATGAGAAGGCAAGGAAAGAAGGCACAATAAGGAGGCAAGGAGAACAAGTCAAGGGAAAGAGTAAGGAAGACAGTGAGGTGGAGAAGAGCAAAGAAAGGAACCAACCAAAGGAAGGAAGAAACGAGAAGTGAAAAACCAAAAAGACCACAATTATAGGTCGTGGAACCGTCCGTCTCCGGACGCAGGCGCTAACTACCCCCGTGAGGGGGATGGACTCCTTTTAGTCACCTCTTACGACAGGCAGGAATACCTCGGGCCTATTCTAATCCCCGGACCCGCAGGGGGGACATTCAGTCTGACTCCCCAACACCATTGTTTCTTCCTAAGTAATGAATCACCCCCACAATGGGTAATCCTACTATGACCATTGCATAGAGGGTATAATACAGTTGATTCCTTTCTATAGGAGTGCAAGGAAAAGAGCCAAAC
This sequence comes from Schistocerca serialis cubense, assembly GCF_023864345.2. Taxonomy (NCBI): domain Eukaryota; kingdom Metazoa; phylum Arthropoda; class Insecta; order Orthoptera; family Acrididae; genus Schistocerca; species Schistocerca serialis. Next base: position 965,405,292 of record NC_064641.1, read on the forward strand.
TGCAGCAGATTCCTTGCCCTTGCGGAGTTTATTACCAGGAGCAGTAGCACACCGGATGTCATTCCACTTCCGGGCAAAGAGGTTTGATCTAGATCCAAATATCTGCAGCTGAAATCATGAAAAGGAATGGGGTTAAGTATCATCTTTCTCTGGGTCCCAAGTCATGTGGGCATCCCAGGGAATTAACTGGCTGAGTGTCTGGTTAGAAAAGCAAACTGAGCATGTGGCATGGCCAAGGACAGTGAGAAGGTCATGGATAGCAGAGATCAAAGGGTGACAAAAGTAGCAACAGTTGATAGGCTGCAGGCTGCTCATTGTGTCTGAACAAATTAAAACACTGTGGAGGGAAGCCTGAGAAATGGAAAGGAGGGCCCTGTGAATAGCTAAAAGCTCTGCTGTGAACACACCACATGATCCTGGCAATAAATATTGTTCAATGGCAGTACAAGATGTGGAAGTGTATCCCACATTGTCAACTGTCTTAGAACCATCAGTGTAAAAGATGAAGGCACCCTGTAACTGCATGGATGGCACCTAAAAGATTCTAGAAAACCATAGGTGCAGCAGAGACCTTAGGACCCTGAAACAGGTTGCTCCTAATCTGTGGTCTAGGTACCATCCAAGGATCATAGGAAGGGGTGGGGGGCTGAAAGGGAAGGGGGAGGGGAGATAAGTGAAATGCACAAGGTCCATTCCAGTGAGTGGATATGGAGATCCCAACGAACGACGAAGGGAAGTGAAACACATGCCAACCAGCAATCCCACCTGTGGGAGGTTGCCACCAGGGAGACAGCCCTCACTTGCAAAGAGGACACCATTCACAGGATGGTCAGGGAATTGGCAAATGGTGATTGTGTAATTTCTAAGCAGAGATGTCAATACATGTATAGATTAATTTACATACATTTACAGAATGAAATTTTCACTACAGTGCAATTTGCATGCTATTTCTGAACTTGGTGGCAGATTCAGACTGTTTGTTATAATGGAACCCTAACCTAGAACTGCGCCTTTTCTTTTCTTCTTCTTTTTTTTTTTTTTTTTGAGAACAGATTATAGCAACTGTGTTTTCTGGTTATGACTCACAGCCTGTCCTCACAGCTTTTCTTTTTCCAGCACCTCAATATACCTTCCACAACTTCAGACATTCTCATGCATTAATTTCTGAACGAGCACTCCTGAGAAAAAGAGTATCATGGGGAAACCATTACCAAAATTAATCTCCATTGCAGAGTGAAAACTTGATCTTGTTAAGTCTTTATCTTGTTAAAAGCATAGGTTAGTGGTGAAACACACACATGTAAATGACATGAATACTAGCCCTGTGCTGTCCTTATCCCTTCTTGTGAGAGAAATAATCGTTCTTATGTCAGATATTAAACACTTATCACCAATTGCATGTAAATAAATTTCAAATTACTACATGATACTTTGTTTCATTTTGAGCCACATGACACAGCCCACAACCTGAAACGATATGGAGCAACGCATTCAAAGAGCATGTGCAGCCATACCACAGGATGTGCTGCTCAAAACTGTGTACAACTTTTGCAGACAATTGACTTTATGCATTCAAGCAAATGGGGATAATTTTCAACAATTTCTTTGTGGCTAATTTCATTAATTAAGCACCCCATATTGTGAGAGGTAAGGGGATTCACACTAATGAAGCACCCCAAAATGTGAGAGGCAAGGGGACTCTCACTAATGAAGCAACCCATGGGAACATCATTCCACTACATCCATGTTGTCGTTCCTGGGTAATGCTAAAAGTAGGATACAGTACGTTTTGTACAAAAATAGGTTAATTTGGCATAACAAAACATTTGGCACACATTCTTTAGTGATTTTACGCATCTTTCTTGGATGATTCTAGATAAATCAGAGTTCTTCCCCAATTTTACTTTTTTCTTTATTTCAGTACCATCTGTCAATGGTTTAAAAAACTGATTCAGACAAAACTTGATTACTTTTTTATGAAGAATTCAAATCTGGAATAAAAAATGGATGTTTCTGTTTAATATTTAAAAGTTGCCCCCTGCCCCACTCAATGGGGCAGGGGATGGAGGTTAAGTCTAGTATCATTTGATGTCCCCTTTGAGCATATGAACTCTTCTTACCCACTACTTTTACTCAATGTATAGTTTTCAAGATAATCTCATCCAAAACTTCAGTTGGATCACCCTGTATATATTCCTTTAACTACCATCATTCTTTGGAGGAGAAGTTTTTGGAGACTGACATAGAGCCAGCTATCCAGACAAGAAGATCAGCTAGGCATGCCAAGTAAGTCCATGCATGTAAAAGAAGTGAGAAGGTTGCAATCCAACTTCACACATTCTTGTGGTCAAAAACATTAGAATGTAGTGACCAGTGTGAAACGACCAAAGGAAAAACGGAATTTTGATACAAAAACAAGAGAAAATCTATCAAGTGTTTCAATAGCAACCAAGCATAACAAGACAAAAGAACTATTTCAAGGAATTGGATTCTGCCTAAATATCCAATGAAGAAAATTTGTAACTGTAAATAAGGGAGAAGAAGTGAAAAAACCACAATGAGTAAAAACTGGAGAGTTGATCTCGACCTATTAGTTTAAGAAGAGATATGCCTAGAATGGTATGTAGCAGCGAATGGAAAAGTAACAACCAAACTAATGTCTTACACCCAAACATGTGGAGAGAACAATGCAGTTGCTCTTATAATGTTAACAGAAATATGCAGGGTGAAAGTAGTGAAAAATGACAGATGAATGTTGTGGTGACACCACAAGGCACCAAACTTGCTAGGTTGTAGGTTTCAAATCGGCCGCAGTCTGTCAGTACACATTGGACCCGCGAGTTGCCACTCTCAATGCTAGCAGAAAAAGTGCCGCCACTCAGCTGGTCTTAAGAGACAGGCTAGCTCACTGGCCAGTTCTACAGCCAACTTTGAAGCCGTAACAAGTGAACCATTCCTATTAGAGATCTCATTTGCAGAGATACGCTAGTTAGCACAGCCTTCAGCTAAGTCAGTAGCTATGACCTAGCCGGGTGCCACTTACAGTTTACACATTGAAAATTGATCTATATGCGTGAAGCAATCAGAATTGTAAAGAATTATTCAGTCTATAACTGCACTTCTAAATATTATTGTACAAAGTCAAGATCAACGTTCACCGCTGATGCTGAATTAAAGCTAAGTATTTAATTGTATTCCTGTCTACTAACTTTCTAACCACCTAAGTTACAGATACATCCCATCAAGTATAGTTCATTGATCCTCATGTGAGCCCACGTGATCAACGCTGCAATTAATGGCCACACCGCATTATTAGACTAAGAGTCAAACTGCGTGACTCAACCGGGTCACCCTTTTCCCACGAGGCCCTTAGTTCCGCCTCATACATAACGAATGTGTGTGGCAATAAAAAGGAAAACATTCCTGCAAACACGAGCAAGTAAATTAGTCATTAGTGATGTAACTGTAGAAGTAGCTGTGAATGGCCACTGATTTAAGTCAAATATATTTGTACTAAATAGTATAAAATTCCTGAAGATAAACTTTTAAATTACCTAATTAGGCTCAAATATTATCCATGACCAACACATGTACGTTTCCTTTAACAGGTAATTGGGTAAAACAGATATTGCCAAATAATGTCATGAAGTAGTATTGAACTTCCTGTTCAAATACCCCATGGATGAAATCTTAGCACAATTAAATGAGGAAAGTTTGCATTTGATGGAAATTTTCACTAAGCCAGACAGTATTCCATATGAGGCAGTGGCAAGACCATATATTTTCACTCTTGCTCACCATTCACTTCTCCTTATGATACATCCTGTACAAAACTTAACTGAACAGGAGGATAATGCTAAATACATGGAGAGACCAAATACAATTGCTCCAGCAGGAAAATTCTAAATACATGTCAGATGTACACCTAGCCATGTTTAGGGAGGAACACAGTTTCTCTCAAAATATTAACAGAAACACACAAACATTAACTCAACAGATGCATTATGTACCTAATCTAACTATCCAAACCTATCCAGTGTTGAAGATGATGCTGGGAGTGTGCTTAAATGAACTTGCATTATGAACTCAGAGAAATGTAATAACATGGTAAGGCAATACATGGAGAAAATACTGCATATGAGTAAAAACCCCCAATGACCGACTCTGCTATCGAGTTTAAATGTTCATCTCTCACATGTATGCTTGCTGTTCTGAAACTGGTGCCAGGGACCTGCACCCACAGATTAGGGATCTCGTAGGAACAGGATGGAGTGGAAGCACTTCTGCAGCACCGGCGACCAGATAATGCTAAGCAACTTGAGGTTTGCATCAGAAATGATTTACATGAGCAAAGCATATTCTGTTGTTACTACTTACGGGAGTATACAACACTACCTTCACTTGTCCTGTTTCAAATTCAAATTTAAATGGCTCTGTGCACTATGGGACTCAACATCTGAGGTCATCAGTCCCCTAGAACATAGAACTACCTAAACCTAACTAATCTAAGGACATCAGACACATCCATGCTCGAGGCAGGATTCCAACCTGTGACTGTAGCAGGTGCGCAGTTCCAGACTGAAGCGCCTAGAATTGCTCGGCCACCATATCCTGTTTCCTCTGAGGTTAAGTCACCTGAGGCCATCACCATCCATAAACCCCAATCTGCTTCTTCCCATAAGTTCTAGTCCAATCTCATTCCTTATTTTCTCATTCAGAATTCTTGAACATACTGAAATACAGTTGATTCAGTAATTCATTACAGACTACAATACCCTAGTCCCAGAACAGTCTGGATTCTGTGGATTCTGCACCGAGCATTCCACGATCCACTAATTCCTGCACTCAGCAGATGGCATCCTCATGGCAAAGTATCAGCGATAAAGCACTACATTAGTGTTCCGGAAACAGAGAGAACTTTTGACCCCATCTCCTGTGATTACATAATATTTAAATCACACATCATATTGTAACCAGGATACTTGCTTATAATGATCGATATGTTTCTGGGGTGGGATGATTCTCTGTTAGGAATGTCAAACATCACAGCAGCATAAACTTGATTAAGGCTAGAATTCTGTAGATTGTGTGCAATCCCGCACTGTAATATCTACACAAAAATGTCCCCAAAGCGTTTGGTAGATGATATTACCATGGGAAATAGGTTATTCCACAAAAATGGAAATAAAGCCAGACAAATACTGCAATTCAGGAGTATACAAAATAAACTGAAATGGCTGAGACAAGTTTTATATAGGACAAATGAGGAGCAGATCCATGACAAGTTTTAGGGAGTATTCCTATGATAGAAAAGGAAGTGCATATACAATGCACTTCTAATGGAGAAGCATAAGTTATGTCACCTAAATGAAAGCATGGAAGTGTGGTGTAGAGCCCCAAAGGGAGAACCTAGAAATTTTGAACCACAAAAAAACACAGGTCCACAATCTTAACGAAACAAAATAAATTTAGCCCTAAATGGTTTTTTGACATTTTTCCAGAATTGCTGGTGTAATGTATGCCAACTGTGGCATGCTCTCCTGCTGCTGACTGGGCCACACCTCACCTCAGATCTGCTGGTCTGGCAGATTCACTGCTGGTTGCACAGTAAATGACCAACACCGGGAAGTGAGTTGCTGGTTCTTCCACAAGATAGAGTGGCCTTCAAAATATTTGAATTTAATAGTGAGGTTCTTTTTTCTATTAAGAAAATAATATATTTTACAAGTCTACATCTTTTAGTGTATTCTTTGGTAAGCTTTAGTTCACAAGGCACAGTTTTTCTATCCATTATACAAGCCTAATTGTAACAATACTACTTCTATTTATTATTATTATTATTATTATTATTATTATTATTATTATTATTATTATTATTATTATTATTAAATACTGCCATTTCATGTGCCTGATGTGTAGATAATATTAACAGATTCAGTGATTACTTGGTAAGTTTGGGTCCACTGCACATGGACTACATGTCATATCTAAAAAGTTGTCCCATTAGTAAGAAATTTTACTGAATTTAATCCTGTTTTATAATTTGAGTGTGTATATTTGTAATTTAACTTATTTCTGCTTTTTAATAATTATAACTAGAAGAAGGAAAAATACAATAATAAAAAAGTGAAACTTGAAGGCAATGTTTCCCACATCAGTGCTGCCTGTAAGCTGGAACTCAAATCTTTGTATTAACTTTCAACCAGTTATTAAGTGACGTGCTGATTAGACATAGATTTCAATATTGACACTGAATTTTGCTTCACAAGTTCGAAGTTTCTTTGTGAGTGAACCTTTAAAATAATTTTTACTTTTTAAATTTTTTGAGCTCAATGTCGTTAACAAGCATCTATCACTCTTTATGTTCCTTTAATCGTTATTGCAGATATCTCATGAAGACAATGAACAAAGACCATATTTTTAATGATCTAGACAGTTTTATTTGCTTCAAAAGTTTCATTGGAGTGAAGGATGATCCCAGTACATTCATTTCTGCTAATATTTATTCTATGTAGATCCTACTAATACCATGTGAACACATTTGTGTAGCTACTGTTGCATTTTTAGCATTTGCAAGGAAGAATGCTCTAGTCACTAACACTAGTAAGCATAACCCAGGGGCAAGAAGTAACACCATTCAAAGCAGAACTAAATACCCAATCTGTGACAAGCTGGTGTCCACGGTTCTTCAAATTGTCATGGTGTAAAGACTGTTCCATTAAATTTTTGGCATTCACCCACATAAATTCTGCTTTTTCTTCTTCTTCTTCTTCTTCTTCTTCTTATATTTTGGCTGAATACCATCCAGCCATCTTCAGAGAGATCAGAGGTGACTGACACTCAAGCACTTGCTCTGTCATTTTTAACTCTAAGACTGAGCCACTGAATATGCGGCCTTAATGAGCTACAACAGATTTCTGCTTGTAATGCATTGTATGAGGTTTGCTAATATTTCCACTCAAAATGAAAGGAAAAACTTGACAGCATAACCACTATCAGAAAGTGTCCACATTCCTTTGCAATCAACCTGAAGTGATCATATAATCCTGCTGATTATGTGACAATCGATGAAATGTACACAAGCTGACAGTAGTGGAAGACATGTTAGAGAAAAAAAAAATGACCATCTTAGGCACTCTTCACAAGAAGGAAAGAGAGATCCCTCCTGAATTTCACATCTAAGAGATCAACCTGTGGAGTTTCAAAACTTGGCTTCCAAGCTAATAAATCTCTTGTCTTGTACCCAACAAAAAGTAATTGTTCACTGATACTCGTGTCCACAATGCATGATATCAACCCTGAAACAGGAAATCCAGGTATCACTATTAAATTACAATCACACTGAAGGAGGAATGGATACTGTGGATAAAATGATTATAGGTTATGCTGTTTCCAAATTTAGGAGTTGGCCTATGGTGTTAGTTTATAGTATGCTGAACATGTGTGTTGTGTTGTGGTCTTCAGTCCAGAGACTGGTTTGATGCAGCTCTCCATGCTACTCTGTCCTGTGCAAGCTTCTTCATCTCCCAGTACCTACTGCAACCTACATCCTTCAGTATCTGTTTAGTGTATTCATCTCTTGGTCTCCCTCTACGATTTTTAGCCTCTACATTGCCCTCCAATACTAAATTTGTGATCACTTGATTCCTCGGAACATGTCCTACCAACCAGTCCCTTTTTCTTATCAAGTTGTGCCACAAACTCCTCTTCTCCCCTATTCTACTCCGTACCTCCTCATTAGTTATGTGATCTACCCATCTAATGTTCAGCATTCTTCTGTAGCACCACATTTTGAAAGCTTCTATTCTCTTCTTGTCCAAACTATTTATTGTCCATGTTTCACTTCCATACATGGCTACACTCCATACAAATACTTTCAGAAATGACTTCCTGACACTCAATGTTAACAAATTTCTCTTCTTCAGAAACACTTTCCTTGCCATTGCCAGTCTACATATTATATCCTCTCTACTTTGACCATCATCAGTTATTTTGCTCCCCAAATAGCAAAATTCCTTTACTACTTTAAGTGTCTCATTTCCTAACCTAATTTCCTAACCTAATTTGCTCAGCATCACCCGATTCCACTACATTCCATTATCCTCATTTTGCTTTTGTTGATGTTCATCTTATATCCTCCTTTCAAACCACTGTCCATTCCGTTCAACTGCTCTTCCAAGTCCTTTGCTGTCCCTGACAGAATTACAACATCATCGGTGAACCTCAAAGTTTTTATTTTTTCTCCTTGGATTTTAATACCTACTCCGAATTTTTCTTTTGTTTCCTTCACTGCTTGCTCAATATACAGAATGAATAACATTGGGAAGAGGCAACAACCCTGTCTCAATCCATTCCCAACCACTGCTTCCCTTTTAAGTCCCTCGACTCTTATAACTGCCATCTGGTTTCTGTACAAATTGTAAGTAGCCTTTCGCTCCCAGTATTTTACCCCTGCCACCTTCAGAATATGAAAGAGAGTATTACAATTAACATTGTCAAAAGCTTTCTCTAAGTCTACAAATGCTAGAAACATAGGTTTGCCTTTCCTTAATCTTTCTTCTAAGGTAAGTCGTAGGGACAGTATTGCCTCACGTGTTCCAATATTTCTGTGGAATCCAATCTGATCTTCCCTGATGTTAGCTTCTGCCAGTTTTTCCATTAGTCTGTAAAGAATTCGCGTTAGTATTTTGCATCCATGACTTTTTAAACTGATTGTTTGGTAATTTTCACATCTGCCAGCACATGCTTTCTTTGGGACTGGAATTTATTTATTCTTCTTGAAGTCTGAGGGTATTTCGGCTGTCTTATACATCTTGCTCACCAGATAGTAGAGTTTTGTCAGGACTGGCTCTCCCAAGGCTGTCAGTAGTTCTAATGGAATGTTATCTACTCCCAGGGCCTTGTTTCAACTCAGGTCTTTCAGTGCTCTGTCAAACTCCTCACGCAGTATCTTATCTCCCATTTCATCTTCATCTACATGCTATTGCATTTCAATAATATTGTCCTCAAGTACATTGTCCTTGTATAGACCCTCTATATACTCCATCCAGCCTTCTGCTTTCCCTACTTTGCTTAGAACTGGGTTTCCATCTGAGCTCTTGATATTCATACAAGTGGTTCTTTTTCCTCCAAAGGTCTCTTTAATTTTCCTGTAGGCAGTATCTATCTTACCCCAAGTGAGATAAACCTCTACATCCTTACATTTGTCTTCTAGCCATCCCTGCTTAGCCATTTTGCACTTATGCTGAACATAACTGGGCCAAATTGCCAAATTTTGTATTCACTTTCGCAACCAATAGGAAATGTCATAATTCAATGTATTTATCTGAAGAATTTCCATTGGCAAATGAACACTTGAAGAATAGAAATTCAGGTATCAGTCCTCATTGAGATGATTTCCAACCTAAGAAAGAAATTCCCTTCAGAAGCTGTCATTGACACACCAGAGCCATCAGAGATGAAGAAGAATGGGTGTTACATGTGTGTGGAAGGAAAAAAAGGCAACTCCATGATAAAAGTTTGTATGAAGTGCAGCACGTTTACTTGTCAAGCACATCTGACTACAGAGCCTATGTGTGTTGCATGTCATAGAGAGGAGACTGACTAGATGTGTTGTGTCAGCTGTCTAATGACACTCTTATCAGTGGTCATGTGAGTATTGTCACACCCATTGCTCCGTTGGTTGATTTGGGGGAAGGGACAAAACAATGAGGTCATTGGTCCTACTGGATTATGCAAGAATTGGGAAGAAAATTAGCCATACCCTTTCAAAGGAACCATCGCAGCATTTGCCTGAAGTGAATCATGGAAAACCTAAATCAGGATAGCTGGACGCAGGTTTGAACCATTATCTCCCAAATGTAAGTCCAGTATGCTAACCACTTCACCACCTCCCTCGGTGTGTCACTCACATGAAAGAGATCCTGGACCTACACACCGCACAGACAACTGTATAGACAGACATATGGTAAGGGCTCCAGTGGCAGTTCATAGAGCTACCACACACAGATAAGAGGTCTTGTGAGCCCACATGTGCCAACATGAACTGTTGAAAATTGGTTATTAGCAGTCGGGCTAGCCTATCTCCCAACCACGGCACAGCATCGATTTGTACTGTTCATGCTATCAGAGGATCATTTGGATGACAGCATGGTGTGTCATAGACTTCAATGATGAAAGCAGATTCTGCCTGCAAGCAAGTGATGCTCATTTGCATGTATGACAGACCTGGTGAGCGATGTCTCATAAACTTATTTCATTCGAGGCACACTGGTCCCACCACAGTCCTTACGTTTGGGGTTGCGATAAGCTACAACTCTCGTTTATCTTTGCATTTATGAAAGTGATGTGAACCATTGATCTGTATGGGCAGAATATTGTTAGCCCAGTTTTTTTTGCCATTCTTGCACCATGACAATGATGTGTTGTTCAAACAGGATAACGCTAGCCCAAACAGTGCCCATGGAACTCAACATGCTCTGCAAGACCTGAAGAAAATTCTTGGGCCAGCACTTTCTCCACACTTGTCCCCAATGGAGCCCGAGCTGGAGATGATGGTTGACGAATGGCACAAGTCATTTCTTGTCCCAACAGCTCTTACAAAACTGCAAGAACATGTCTGGCAGGTGTAGCATAGTGTATTCCTGTACAATATTCACCATCTGTATGATGGAATGGATGCCAGAGTCAGTATCCGCATTGACACATTTGGAGGCTGCACCACATACTAAAACGGAAATTTCAGCATGGGCCGATATCTGAGACCTCAGTACCACTTCGGCTACCAACCTGTAAATTTAGTCATTTCATGTACTCCATACACACTGTTGCAACAATAAATCTTGAGTGTGAATGTTTCAACAAACCTTGAGTGAATTGGAAACCTCTGAAGGGGTTTACCTAATTCTTTTTCCAAGAGTGTATTTTCACACAAGTCACTTTCACTTTTAATTATGACAAAATCTGTATAAACCTGAAGTAAATATGTGGATAATGTCAAATGCATGGAAGAAACCAACACAGTTGCTCTCACAGCAGCAAAATACATAATACACATTGGACATATATATAGCTACGTGTAGCGACAAACACATTTTCTCTCAAAACATTAACAGCATCATGTTAACAGGGACATTATGCAACTAATTCAGATGTCCACATCATATCAGTGTTGAAGATGATGCTGGGAAGATGGTTAAATTAGCTTACATTGCAAACTCTGATAATTGTAAAAACCTGCTAGGGAAATACGTGGAGGCCATACCGCATATGATTAACAAACCAGAGGTGCAGTCAGCCGTCTATTATTTTACTCATGTCTCTTGCACCTGTACTCGATACTCTAGTGACAAATTCTCTACTGAGTCTACGAAGAAGGATCTATCCCCACAGATTGGGGATCCTGCATTAACTCAACAGAATGGCAGCACTTGTCTGACACTGATGAGTGGATGATGCTAATGTAATTAGAGGCTCGTGTGAGGAATCCTTGTATGAGCAAAGAATCCACTTTCAGGACAAAAAGCCAATATTGGCTGAAGCAGGCAAAATTCCTCAGAATGCAGTGAAAGAACTATGCTCGAAGAGTTTAGCCTGTTCAGAGAAAGTAGTCCTCAAATTATGGCCTAATCAATGTAGTTTTAATTTCAAATTCACCTAGTAAATGATGACAAGAAGTAAAACACAGCAGTTATTAGAAGAAAATAATCAGTTATTGAAAATATAATGCAACTGAATAAATAAAAAGTCTACTCAGCAACCTTTGGCAGGAGAACAATCATATAGAGGGTATTACAGTTTGTAAGTTTTGGGAGCCAGTGGCCCCTCTCCTGGCAGAAGAGTTGAAGGGGAAGGAAGAGGGGTGACGGAGATGGCCTGATGAATTTTAGTAAAAGTAGTAAATTTGGAAAAGTCAACCAAAACAAGGGGCTATGGCTGCATGAAGTCTTCCAAATTTTCCCATCTCTACTCCTTTTTTCTAAACCTCACCATTTCTTTTCCTTGACCACTCTTCCTTCCCCTTCAACATTTCTGCCACAAGGAAGGTCCACTGGCTCCATGAGCTTGTAAACTTTAAGACCTTCTATATATTAGACTCTCTATGTATCCAATTACATTATGAATTATCAGAAGAGTAAGTCAACTGAGGACATAAAGACAAGATAGACACTCAACACAGTGAAGGTGGGACATTCGATGCGCTCTGAGCATCGGTCAACCACAAAATACCCCGACCCAACTGAATTATGGCTCCTCCTCTCAAATGTCGTCAACCTTCTGTCATTACCTTCTTATGACACAATACAATTACAGCCTTGATTAATCATGTTTCCCCTCTCTTTAAGTCATCTGAAATCATCACCATTCCCTTTTACTTATTTATGTAGATAGTCCCTGTGAGTTAGTATGGATAGGTTATATTTGACAACTTGAACAAATTAATGACTAGCTCATTTTACCAACCACCTGGAAGAGTTGCTGAACAGCTCAAAGACATGCTCAGTCATTTCAAATTGGTACCCCAGTCATAGAATTACAGATGGTGATGACTTCAATCTACCCTCCATATGTTGGCTAAAATAGACATCACAAATTGATTGTAAGTATAAGATGTCATCTCAGATCGTACCAAAAGCATTCTCAGATAAGTATTTCAACAATAATTATTAGCTCAGGGTCCCACTTTAAGCATAAATTGTTTCAAAAGCATAATAGACCAATTACCAACAAATAATCAAGAGCAAATAGGGAGCATTATGACTGATACATGGGTTAGCGTCCAGACATATATTGTAGTGAATCTAGATATCATAAGATCCAAGCACACAAAAATAAACACTATATAAACTACACTCCTGGAAATTGAAGTAAGAACACCGTGAATTCATTGTCCCAGGAAGGGGAAACTTTATTGACACATTCCTGGGGTCAGATACAGCACATGATCACACTGACAGAACCACAGGCACATAGACATAGGCAACAGAGCATGCACAATGTCGGCACTAGTACAGTGTATATTCACCTTTCGCAGCAATGCAGGCTGCTATTCTCCCATGGAGACGATCGTAGAGATGCTGGATGTAGTCCTATGGAACGGCTTGCCATGCCATTTCCACCTGGCGCCTCAGTTGGACCAGCGTTCGTGATGGACGTGCAGACCGCGTGAGACGACGCTTCATCCAGTCCCAAACATGCTCAATGGGGGACAGATCCGGAGATCTTGCTGGCCAGGGTAGTTGACTTACACCTTCTAGAGCACGTTGGGTGGCACGGGATACATGCGGACGTGCAATGTCCTGTTGGAACAGCAAGTTCCCTTGCCGGTCTAGGAATGGTAGAACGATGGGTTCGATGACGGTTTGGATGTACCGTGCACTATTCAGTGTCCCCTCGACGATCACCAGTGGTGTACGGCCAGTGTAGGAGATCGCTCCCCACACCATGATGCCGGGTGTTGGCCCTGTGTGCCTCGGTCGTATGCAGTCCTGATTGTGGCGCTCACCTGCATGGCGCCAAACACGCATACGACCATCATTGGCACCAAGGCAGAAGCGACTCTCATCGCTGAAGACGACACGTCTCCATTCGTCCCTCCATTCACGCCTGTCGCGACACCACTGGAGGCGGGCTGCACGATGTTGGGGCGTGAGCGGAAGACGGCCTAACGGTGTGCGGGACCGTAGCCCAGCTTCATGGAGACGGTTGCGAATGGTCCTCGCCGATACCCCAGGAGCAACAGTGTCCCTAATTTGCTGGGATGTGGCGGTGCGGTCCCCTACGGCACTGCGTAGGATCCTACGGTCTTGGCGTGCATCCGTGCGTCGCTGCGGTCCGGTCCCAGGTCGACGGGCACGTGCACCTTCCGCCGACCACTGGCGACAACATCGATGTACTGTGGAGACCTCACGCCACACGTGTTGAGCAATTCGGCGGTACGTCCACCCGGCCTCCCGCATGCCCACTATACGCCCTCGCCCAAAGTCCGTCAACTGCACATACGGTTCACGTCCACGCTGTCGCGGCATGGTACCAGTATTAAAGACTGCGATGGATCTCCGTATGCCACGGCAAACTGGCTGACACTGACGGCGGCGGTGCACAAATGCTGCGCAGCTAGCGCCATTCGACGGCCAACACCGCGGTTCCTGGTGTGTCCGCTGTGCCGTGCGTGTGATCATTGCTTGTACAGCCCTCTCGCAGTGTCCGGAGCAAGTATGGTGGCTCTGACACACCGGTGTCAATGTGTTCTTTTTTCCATTTCCAGGAGTGTATATACATATATAAAAGCAGATAAAAATTGTGGTTGACCCCTTTTTAAGAGACAGCCTCAACTTCTTCTAATCTGACTATGTAGACCTAGACAAGATGTTATGGATTTGAATAAATAGAATCGGTGGCAGTTGTGGGCTATATATCAAATAAAATGATAAGAGAACCTTCATAGTACACAAAACAGGTCAGAACACTATTACAGGAGCTATGAGGAAATGCATGCCAAATGTAAAATAATGTAAAATCCCAAAACTGGCAAAAAAGGTTTTACAAAAACTGGAAATTTAGTGCAAACTGCAGTGAGAGAGGCTTTTAATAGTTACCACAATGAAACTGTCCTTAAATCTGGCAGAATTGAAAGTGATTCTGGTTGTATGTAAAGTACAACAGTGCCAACATGCAATCAATACCTTCACTGCATGATAACAATGGTGATGTTACTGATGAAGTGCCACAAAAGCTGAATTACGATGCATAGTTTTCTTTGCTGACACAATTTCAAAAACCAAGTAAATATTCCAGTATTCAAAACAAGAATGACTGCCAACATTAGTAACTTAGTTATAGGTGTCCTCCATGTTGAGAAGCAGCTTACATCACTCAATAAAAGCAAGGCCTCCAGTCCAGGTTGTATACCACTCAGGTTCGTTTCAGAGCATGCTGATACAATAACTCCATGATTAGCAATCATACACAGCCGTTTACTCTTCGTAAGATCCACACCTGAAGAATAAGCTGCAAAATTTGCACCAATACAAAGAAAAGGAATGGGAGTAATTTGCTCAATTACAGACCTATATCAATTATGCAGATTTGGTGCAGGATTTTTGAACATAAACTGTGTGTGTTCATCATGAATTTCCTCCAGGAAAACAATCTGTTGACACACAGTCAGCATGGATTTGGAAAATATTTTTCTCATGGAGCACCGCAATACAACTAGCATTTTAGTTCCATATAGTAATGAGTGCTATCGACAGGGGGATCTCAAAATGATGCCATAATTTTAGATTTTCAGAAGGCTTTCAACACTATTCCTCAGACGTGACTTCTAATAAAATTGCATCACATCTTAGTTGTGCACTGGATTCATGATTTCCTGTGAGAAAGGTTATAGACTATTATAATTTATGGAAAGCCATCATGTAAAATGGAAGTAATATCTGGTGATCTCCACCAGAGCGTTATAGGCCCTCTGTTGTTCCTGATCTACACAAATGAATTAGGAAACAATCTGAGCAGTCCTCTTAGATTGTTAGCAGTTGATGCCGTCATTTACCGTCGTGTAAAGTTGTCAGATGATCAATACGAATTGCAAAATGTTTTAGATAAGATATTTATATGGTGCAAAGAGTGGCATTTGTCTCTCAATAAGGAGAAATGAGATCATCCACACGAGTATGAGGGGATACCCGCCAAATTTTGGTTTCACAATACATCAAAATAAAGGCTGCTAATTAAGCTTAATACCTAAAATTAGAATTACAGATGAATTAAATCAGAATGATCATATAGACTATGCTGTGAGGAAACCAAACCAATGACTGCAATTTATTGGCAGAACACTTGGAGAGTGCCAAAGGTCTACAAGAGAGACTGCATATAATCAAGCACATCCACCATCTTCTGAAGTATTGCTGTGCTTTGTGAGATCTGTGCAAGATATTATTGACATAGGACAACAATCAGTTCAAACAAGGGCCGTTCGATTAGTATTATAGTGAAATTAGGTGAGACAGGGTCATGGATATAATACGCGAATTGGGGTGTCAATCATTAAAACCAAGCCCTTTTTCATTGCAGTCAGATCTTCTGATGAAACTTCTGTGGTGTCACCACCAGACACCACACTTGCTAGGTGGTAGCCTTTAAATCGGCCGCGGTCCGATAGTATACGTCGGACCTGTGTGTCGCCACTGTCAGTGATTGCAGACCGAGCGCCGCCACACGGCAGGTCTGGAGAGACATCCTAGCACTCGTCCCCAGTTGTACAGCCGACTTTGCTAGCGAAGCTACACTGACAAATACGCTCTCATTTGCCGAGATGATAGTTAGCATAGCCTTCAGCTACATCATTTGCTACGACCTAGCAAGGCGCCATGACCAGTTTATATTGAGATTATATAATGTATCAACAAGAGCGATATTCTCCAATTATGGGTTAAAGTTAAGTATTACATCAACTCCGTACTTTATTTATTAGAATCAACTACTTTAATCTGTTCCAGACCTCACGCCAGCCTGCGTGAGTTAAACGCATGCTATTCGGCTACAAGTCATAGTGGATTGGCTGTCTGGTCAGTCCACTACAACTTCAATCACCAGCTTTCTCCTAGAGTGTGAAAATATTTTGTTGCCACCCACCTACATAGCGAGAAATGATCATCATCTTCACCAACACCAAATAAATTAGAGCTCACAGGGTGTGACTGAAGTGTTCATTTTTCGCTCATGCTGTCCGTGAGTGGAATGGAAAAGATAGCTTGAAGATGGGTAGACAAACAATCTGCCACACAGTTTATTGTGAACTCCAGATCAGTCACGTGGATGTAGATTGTGTCAAGCATCACAGTACTGTATTTGAACATTAATGGCTTGTTTCTCCTACTCATCCACATTCACTTACATTTTTGTACATGTAAAACAAGCTGCCATTCATCACAATAAACAGAAATTCAGTCCAAGTCAACATATTTCCTCCTAGAATACCTAAACAATGTTACTTTTCTGTGTATTACAGTGTCATCAGCAGATGGTACTCTAGGTAAAGTGACCAAAAGGCGAAGCAGCTGAACATAATGCATGTAAGTATAGAAGAATATAAAGATATCTTATTTGCTAATGGTTCTACAGGTCTACTAAAAGTTGAAAACAGCGAGAAGCTGCAATGGGCTGTTAACTGATCTACAAATCGAATCAGCAGTCTGGCAGACCACATCCACCAATGAGATTGTATACAACAATAGAACAACCCACATAATCTGCAAACATTCACTGCAACTGTGTTTTCCTTAAGGGTGATAAAGTGGTGAGTAGCCCTGTTACAAAAGTCAGTGGTGTTTGGCTGTGAGAGGCTATGAAACAGCTTCCTACTGGTCCACTTATTACGTTTAATCCACCACAGAAAATCTTGTTCCTAGAGACTGGATACTTGGTGACAGAACTCAACAATTCACAAGTGTGGCAGTAAACAAAACAATTATGTGCAGTGTCTCTGCTGCAGAGAGATGCTATGTATGCTGCTGTAAAAAATTTTCAACCTCCTTCCCACTGAGCTGAAAACCTTATGTTGTTTTCTTATTTAGTTCAGCTTTGAATAGTTATTTACTATTCCATAATTGTCCCTTTAATCACTATGTTGTACAATATGTTTATAAACAACTTATCCAACAGAAGATATACCTAACAAGTTGCATAACTGACAAAAGATTAATAAAAGTATTTCAGCTGACAATGCAGCTTCACATGCACACATATCAATCTTAGACGACTCTTCACATGATCCCTGGGTGGTACTACAAAACCAACACATCAAAAGCCCTTTACCAGGTCCAAACATCTGCAGAAGTGAGACCAAGTATTAAAACATGTCAACTGAACACCTAAGGCATTAGTTGAACCTAATGCCAAATTCTAGGGAAGATGCTGTCTAAGCATGTTATCAACATGGTTGTCCAACAACAAAGTCATACAAGTAATGGAGATCAGCTATGGGCTAGAGGAAAGTGGCTAGCAAGCATCAATGTGCAGTAGCGTGTGTGGCAAGAAAGGTCAGTAGAGGTTGTGGGCAAGTGCTAGAGTGTACTGGAGAATATGAAATCCACTGGCAATCCACAGTCTGTGACAAAGGATCAAAAGGAATAAATAAAGAGCTTCTTCTGCACAAGATTAATGCAGCATTGAATGAAATAGAGACTAACATTGACAATGCACCTCAAATAAATGTAGATAATGGAACTTTCAGGAGAATCAAAAAAGGGCACAGGGTGTTCACCTTGCTTGGGTTCCAACAGTTCAAACTTTTCAAACATTTATTTCACAAATATTAAACCAAACAGGGCAAAGTAGACACGTGCGTTAGCCACATGTAATGTTAAGCAAATGTATGGGTCATTTGTGTAATCAAAATTTATTGCAACTGTGAAGAATTTTAACCACATTCTTAAAAAAAAATTTGGTTGTGTGAAAAAGAGCAGGATTAAAAATAAAAATTTCCAACATATGCCAGAGACAGAGTGCAAAACAAATGGCCAGAAATTCCACAAGTCAAAGTGATAATATGTGAAGTCTTTATTCAGTAAACTAAATGAAGTTATCAAAGGAGGCCGCTCAGAAATTGAAATTGTCAGAAATGGGTCAGAAGTTACAATGAACACTACCTAGCACAAACCTGTCACTGAAGTGAAAGAGGATTTATAGAGGGAGGAAAAATAGAATCATGAATACATTTTAATGTCTTTCGTGTGAGGAAGATGGGAGCTATTACAGAAAATCTACATCCTTGCATTTTCAATATTTACTCTTAATGATCTGTGTATTGACACTGCTGTAAACAATCAAAGTAAACCCACTAAAGGCCAGGCACTGTTAAAGTTCAGAGTTTAGGAGAGTATGTATGAGCAGAGTGTATTCATTTTTGGATGACTTAACATCAGTTTGGTTCTCAGAATTCACTGATTCTGAATAGGTTTGTCAATGCATTCTTTCACACTTCTGTTCCTTCCACTAGTCAGACAGAAATGAAGAGGAGAGTGTTTCAGGATTTGTCAAGGGAGACGATTAGGTTACTCCATTCGTAAATATGAGTTTGGGAACTGCATCTTTAAGTAAGTCAGGGGAAGACGCTGGGCTCCAGGAGAATAATGATGATTAAAATGCTCTGACCAGCACTCAAAGTATGACTCAAACATTAGGGGACATGCCTGAAGCTAAACAGAAGGAACAGGTAAAAATATAAGGGTGTTATGTCGATCTATTTTAAGAACATCTTGTCCAATCAGATGATGTGCTTGTAAAACTCAAGTTAAGAATCATGAGCCATTCCATAGTAAATTGTACCCAGTACCCTTGCCCTAGAAAGCCATAGTTAATAAAGCAATTAAGGGTGTGTAGAAGAATCAGATTATTTAACACTCAGATAGTGAAAGTTCTAATGCAATCCACACTGTAACAAAAAGGGATGGCAGTGTGCATTTACTAACTGATGCCCATGGAGAAATGATGCAGTTTACTGTACAATGTGACCAACTGGAGGATGAAGGTATAGCAGGAAGAACACAGCCTTTCTGTGGAATGGAAGGTGTTAGCAGTTTAAAAGGATGGCCTTCGGGCTGTCAGTATCATCAGTGGCCTTTATGACAGCACTCACAGAAGTTCTAAGAGAAGAATTATTGATACACTTATCACCTACATAATGTTATTCTAATTAGTACTACCTTTAGGGAGAACATTTATACATTCTATGTCGTGTAATGTAAGCGTTTAGTGGATGGGTAAATAAGAATTTGCCAAATTGCTTGTTTCCTTTGGCATGTAATTTCTTTGCATGGAATCAAACCTGATCCAATGAAAATGGAACCAGTGAGAAATTTTCCTGCACAAAAATGATGTAATCAACTGAAAATCTCTCAGTTTGTGCAATTTCTATCACAGTATTTATCCCCGATTTTTTTATCTTCACAAGTACATCTCCATTGGAAATGGAATAAGGAATATCAAGAAGCATTTGAGTTAATTAAAAACCAATTGCATGAGGCACCGATACTTCATCATCCTGATTGAAGCAAAAATTTCTACACTGGAACCGATTCAATTTATTCCTACTGCTAGCTTAGTACATTTAATCCACCACGGAAAATGAATGAGTATAGCAGTCTCTCTAAATAGCCACATTACAAGTATTTAGAATCATTCTAGAGAAACACTCCAGCACTTTGCCTTCTTTTCAATTGTAAATGTACTGAATCACAGTAATAGAGGGGAACAATGAAAGAATGGAAGTGCGCAAACATGTCATAGCAGTACTCAAGCAGCAGTAGCTTACTGCGACAGATGCAGCAACAGATAAGTAACCACATTTGTCATTTACGAGTTCCTAACCAGGAGCGAATTTTATTATATCATCTGTCTACTTTAATAGTTTAATTTCTCGAGTTTCTGCGTGTAAATTTAACATCTAATAGCCACAGTTCTCGTGTTTTCATTTGCGTCAGAAAGTAAACTGATTTTGTGACATATTACAAGTTCCAGATCAGGGTCAAATTATTTAGTTTGACCTGAGTGCTTCGGTAGTTAGGTTTCTCAACATACGCGTATTACTAGACACAGTTTGTGTTTTTGGCAGGTTCTATAGTAGAATTGCACAGCATGTGCTGACAGTTTGTTTATCTGCATAGTTTAGTTTTCCATGGTCTATTGTATGGACAGGTATTGTGATTGTTGTATGCGGATGTGAGCCGAGTTGGTGACACTTCGCTCTCAGCTTCAGGCTGTGATGGCTTCCGTTACAGAGCTTGAGGCTGCAGTGGATGGGCACCACTGTTGTGGGCCGGCCGTGGGGACACAACGGACATCCAGCACGTCAGAGTCTTCTGATCAGTCCTCACCAGTGGCCAACCCAGTTACTGCTCGCACTGAGGCTGACCCCTCACCTGTTGTCGAGTGGGAGGTTGCCCCGGGGCGAAGCACATGGTGAAAGACTTCCCAGGTGGCCACACATAATGCCTCTCCGGTTTGTCTGACAAACAGGTTCCAGGTTCTGTCTGTGGCTGACACTGTCACTGAGCCAGATGCTGTCACCTGTCCTGTTTCAGAGGAAACCACTCAGCCTCCAAGATCTGGGCAATCACAGAGGCTGAGATTATTGGTAGTTTGGAGCTCCAAGGTTAGGTGCATTATAGGGGCCCCTTAGGGACTTGGATGACAAGAATGGTAAGAAATCCAGTGTGCATTTCGTGTGCATACCAGGTGGAGTCACTCCAGATGTGGAAAGGGTACTCCCAGATGCCATGAAGAGCACAGCATTCAGCCAACTGTAGGTGGTTGCTCAAGTTGGTACCAATTACATATGTCACTTTGGATCAAAAGAGATTCTCTTTGGTTTCGAGCAGCTAACAGAAGTGGTAAAGGCTGCCATTCTTGCTTGCTAGATTAAAGCAGAGCTGACCATTTGCAGCATAGCCGTCAGGGGCAATTCTGGACCTCTGGTACAGAGCCGAGTGAAGTGTCTGAATCAGAGGCTCAGACGGTTCTGTGACCGTGTAGGCTGCTGATTCCTCGACTTGCGCCAAAGGGTGGTTGGGTTTTGGGTTCCACTGAATAGGTCAGGTGCCCACCACATACAGGTGGCGGATACACAGGTAGCAGGGTCTGTGTGGCGTTGACTGGGCAGTTTTTTACGTTAGAGGGTCTCGGGAAAAAAACACAAAAAGCACTTCAGTTACAAAGGGTGGAGGCTGAACACAGCAAAAATGTAGATACAGGAACCACTGGTATAACAGTTGTAAATTGTCGTAGCTGTGTTGGGAAAGTACCAGGGCTCCAAGCGCTAATAGAAAGCACTGATGCTTAAATTGTTATAGGCCCTGAAAGCTGGCTAAAGCTGGATATAAGCTCAGCCAAAATTTTTGTGAAGAACCTAATGGTGTTCCAAAAGGATAGGCTAAACATGGTTGGCGGAGGCGTGTTTGTTGCTGTCAGAAGTAGTTTAACTTGTCACGAAATTGAAGTAGATACATCCTGTGAATTAGTATGGGCAGAAGTCATTGTTGGCAAATGGAATAAAACAATAATTGTATCTTTTTACCGACCTCCCAATTCAGATGGCACAGTTTCTGAAAGGATCAAAGAAAACTTGAGTTTGATTTTAAACACATACCCGAATCATATGATAATAGTTGGTGGTGACTTTAATTTACCCTCGATATGTTGGTGAAAATACATGTTTAATTCTGGAGGTACGCATAAAATATCATCTGAAATTGTGCTAAACACATTCTCTGAAAATGATCTCGAGCAATTAGTTCATGAGCCCACGTGAATAGTAAACGGTTGTGAAAACACGCTTGACCTCTTAGCAAGAAATAATCCTGAGTTAATAACGAGCATAAAAACTGATTCAGGGATTAGTGAACACAGGACTGTTGTAGCAAGACTGAATATTGTAATCCCCAAATCATCATTCTTGTGAAACACAACTAGCTCTCTATTCACATGAAGTGCTGAGTGCTATTGACAAGGGATTTCAGATTGATTCCATATTTCTGGATTTCCATAAGGCTTTTGACACTGTAGGTACTACACAAGCAGCTTGTAGTGAAATTGTGTGATTATGGAATATCATCTCAGTTATGTGACTGGATCTGTGATTTCCGTCAGAGAGGTCACAGTTCATTGTAATTGTAGGAAAGTCATAGAGTAAAACAGAAGTGATTTCTGGCATTCCCCAAGGTAGTGTTGTAGGCCCTTTGCTGTTGCTTATCTATATAAACAATTTGGGAGAGAATCTGAGCGGTCGTCTTCAGTTGTTTGCAGATGATGCTGTCATTTATCGACTAATAAAGTCATCAGAAGATCAAAACAAACTGCAAAACGATTTAGAAAAAGAGGATCAGAATGGTTGGAAAAGTGGCAGTTGGCTCTGAATAATGAAAAGTGTGAGGTTATCCACATGAGTGCTAGAAGGAACTCATTAAACTTCAGTTACACGATAAGTCAGTGTAATCTAAAAGCTGTAAATTCAACTAAATACCTAGGTATTACAATTATGAACAATTTAAATTGGAAGGAACACACAGAAAATTATGTAGGGAAGGCTAACCAAAGACTGTGTTTTATTGGCAAGACACTTAGAAAATGTAACAGACCTACTAACAAGACTGCCGACACTATGCTTGTCCACCCACTTTTAGAATACTGTTGCACAGTATGGGATCCTCACCAGATAGCACTGACTGAGTACATCGAAAAACTTTAAAGAAAAGCAGCAGGTTTTGTATTATAGTGAAATATGGGAGAGAGTGTCACAGAAATGATATGAGATTTGGGATGGACATCATTAAAAGATAGGTGTTTTTCGTTGCGATAGAATCTTCTCACGAAATTCCAGTAACCAACTTCCTTCTCCGAATGTGAAAATATTTTGTTGACACCAACTTACATAGGGAGGATTGATCACCAAGATAAAATAAGGGAAATCAGAGCTCGTACGGAAAGATATAGGAGAATGAAGAACCTTCCACAACTAGGAACTGCTTCTATCATTAGGCATAAATTAATGGATTGAGTTAATGATTTATGATCACCTAACAACCATGTATGCAAACAAGATCTACACTAATCAATGTTCATGTACCCAAAATTCTGACACATTAAGTAAGAAATGTGCATAGAGTGGACGTGCACGGATACATGCATCTGATGGAGAAAAATCTGTAGCCAATGGCTAGTGTAATAAAAATAGACAAGAGCCCCAATGAAGATGCACTAATATTAATAACTCAAGGCTTATTATGTTAAAAAAGTCACTTTACAATCAGACAGTATTGCGAAACTAACTTTAGGCACAGAAGTTGCTTACATAACAATGAATGACATCATCACTTATTAAACTAATGCTGTTCGAGTAACTGACCTTCAAGTTAACTCTTACACTGGGCTACTGGAGATTCAGCTGTATGTCCAGGAACCCGGTACCAGTTGCAAGTTGCCTAATTAATGCCTTCCAGGAACTACAACAAATATTTTGGATAATTATTGATGGACTTGAACACAACAAGACATTTTTAACATAAGACTACACATCTTAGCGAGTAGGTATTGGGAAGTAGTACACTGGGAAACAGTGTGCTTGCCAAGGCAGTGTAACTGATCATGTGTGCAAATACGCACACTTTATTTATTGAGTATTTCAGGATGAGTGCACTTACAGACTTCTGATGAACTTCAAGCATGTAAGGAAGAAAAAGTTTAGCAAATGATTGCACTTATGCTTTAAGTGGAACATTTAGCTCATTAACTTATTTGCAAACCAGTCAGAAGTTTAACTCTTGTGTACAACAGGGCATCAGAGTCTAAACAATTAGCAATTTACTGGTACCTGTACAATATCTGGACGGTAAGGTACTAAATTTTCACATATGAATGACAGGAACATGGAAATATCACTATAATTGGTGTACATACCAATGTCACAATGGTGTTGATATTGTGAATACAAAGAAATTATTGCAGTAACTTGTGAACAACAAAAAAGCTTGTTGTAATAGAATAAAGGTGACATGTATACTTTCTTGTTAACAGCACATGCACTCTGACCATATTTATGAACAAACCATTGTACTATTACCTATTGTGTTTCAATCACATTCTTCATCACTGTAATACTGAATTTATAAGGGAAACATGGAAGTCGATAACTGACAACTCCCAACTGGGGTAACATTTCCACAAAAATATCTAAACTGATAATCGTATGGACATCACAGAATAATGATGTATTTGTATTATTGCAGATTTATATCCATTAGGTAAGACTAAAGCAAAGCTTCTTAAGTGCAAGCATTTTTTTTTCACTGCCAGGTAATGAACTACTTGCAAAACAAAGTTTCAAGAATTTACAAAACCCTTACAAAAACTTTCTTCACTACATTGGCAACAAAATAAGCTTTACTGCAAACAACAAGCTTCTAAGGAATCCAATTGACCAATTGGCATCATGACAAGAAACGAACTCACACACAAAATTAATATAAAATTTCTATCTGTGTAGTAATATTTATAACACTTGTATCAAGTGGAATGATGTCCATAATAGATATAAAGGAAACTGACTACTGAGCATCAGTAAGTCTACACTTGACACATGCCATCCATCTGCTCACTAAAAATCCAGAGTGTTTCACAATTCCTATTACAGAGAGGTTCCAGAGCAAACTCTATCCACCAGGTTTCATTACTGAACCCATGTCTGGAAATGTACAAAGTCCCTTCTTCAACTCTTACACACCTGTAACAGGAATTCTGACATGCCCTGGGTACAGCAAGAAAACCCTGTAGCAATTTTACAACAGATTGCATAGTTTACATTAAGTGCATGTAACACCAATGAAAATATCCCAAGAGCATATGGTATTTATGACTACATAAATAAATGACCAAAATAGTGACTTTATCATTTCTTTTATCCATGTAATTCTGAAGTTATGGTAGTATCTGGGAAACTGTTTACTGAGGAGGTACTCTTTTGTGAGGAGGTACAGCAGTACCTCATATACTTTCAACAATGCTCAACTATAAAGTCCTGTCCTCATTTTCATTTCAGTCTTCTCCAAACACCTGGCACCTCCAAATTATTTTTGTGTGCATCAGGAATGTCCAGCCTTTTGCACAACTTCACAGAAATTTAATAATGCTCCTCCACAGCATGGTCATCACTGTTCTGATACAAGCATGGCTAAAGGTTTCTCCAGCCACATTGTGGAGATACAAAGTAGTATCACAACTACTTCCTCTTCCTCTTGTTCTTGTTCTTGTTCTTCAATACCCGAACAGGTCCTCCCCCATCAGAGAGAAGATTAAATAAGGAAAATGAAAGACACCCTCTGGCCTCGTAACCTAATACCATCGGGGTCGAAAAGATCAAGAGTTGGTCAAGAGAGACCGACAGAAAAGGGAACAGAATACGTCTGACACACGTAAGTGGAAGCAATGTCAGACGTTTCTAAAAAGAAGATAGTGAGACACATATGACTGTTCTGTTTATGGCAAGTGGTACCTGACCATATTTAAAACCAAAGTAATGTCAAATTTAATATGTGAGATTCACATGTTTATGCTGAGCTAACAAGTTGACACAATACCATGTATTCTAACATCACAAGTATATTCTTTGGACATAACACAATTAACAATGGGTAAATATACAAAAGTGAAACATTAAATGATTCAAAAATGTAACAGCACTTTATGCACTGATATATGCTGTTAGATATTCCTTCCAAGTACCTGGTACCTTGCTGATATTAAATTTTTTAAACTGTAATATTTGCAACATAGAAACATTAATCAAATGTAACATCTAACAAGCCTCTGTAGTCACTACAGAGAGATATAATATTAAATACTAAGTGTTAAAAGAACTTTCTTGACATCTATTACACTTGAAGTAGCTATTCAAATTGTTTGAGCTAATCATAATACACAAGTTAATACATTCCATATTACTAATCTGGAACATTCGATTGTCTAAAATGCTGACTTAATTATATGAGGGGTGTTCAGTAAGTAACGCAATAATTTTTCTGAAAGCCGGTTGGCTTTATTCAGGATCCCATTACACCATATTATTTCCTATGATCTTTGATACAAAACCCGAGTTTTCAGCACAATTTCTGTTCAATTTGATGGCCTTACGCCACCTTACTGGGAGGGCTTGTATGCCTCATGACACCATTCTACTAATTGATGACAGCACCATCTTGTTGCATCAACAACTGCCCCCATTATCCACACACTGCTTTCTGCAGAGTGCAGAATGGACAGTTCTTCCTTGTCTACCCAACAGTCTGGACATCGCACCATCTGGATTTTGTCTCTTTGTCCCAATGAAGTATGTGTGCTCCTCTCAGGTGTGCAGATTTGGTGAGGTCTTGCAATGTCACGGAGAAGAAGAGTTCATTTCCATTTTTGTGGTGACGTACATGCTGAAGTTGTTTCTTCAACTTCATGATGGTAGTGCAAAACACTACACCATGATGGAGGTAATCACACAGAATAACAACTTCAAAATTCCAGAAGACCACCACCATGACTTCACTGGTTGAGGATGCAGCTTTGAACTTTTTCTTCAGAGCAGGTGATGTGGTGCCACTCTGTGGATTGCTGTCTTGTTTCTCAGTTCAGAGTGTTTCACCGTCTGACAATGTTTGACAAAAATTATCACTTTAACCCTTGTAATGTGCAGACAGTTTGGCACAGGTGGTCATTTGTTGGTCTTTACAGTCTCCAGTTTGGCGGGGCACACCTTTGAGTACCCTAACTGGTGGATGAGTGTGTCTGCACTAACAACAGAGACGTCCAGCTGAGCAGCAAGGTGTTCCATCCTTCGCGATTGCCAGATCACAATCAGAGTGTTCGCATGTTCCAACATTGCAGAATCACAACTGTGTGCAAATGGCATACTTCTTTTTTCCACAACCAGGTCTCTGTAGATATTCTGCAAGTGCCTATGAATATCTGTGATGGTCTGCTTTTGCACTGAAAACTCAACAGGTCCCTGCTTGCAATACACCTCTGTTATAGACGCCATTTTTAAGGCACAAATAGTGCTGCCACTTATTGCAACTTTGTGGAATATTCCTTCTTCAGCCCCTATAGCTTTATCATATCCGAAGATGTTAAATGCAGAATTTTTCGAAGTGACATTGGCCGAGAATAGAAATATGTTTCATTACTTATTGAATGCCCCTCCTACATTGTGTTACAAATGCAGACTGTCATTATGTACAAAATCATCATATAGAAATATCAAAGTTGAGAGATACTACAATTTTGGGTAAACATATTGCTATTGTGGTAATGATATAAATGTGCGCAGGTAACAATTTAACCATGGCAAAATATCGTAATTCCCTGTACACACAGGTTACCTAACACAAAGTGAATATAACTTGCCATAAATTCCTCTGTGTGTTTGTAAATTATTTATTCATAAAAAACATACTTTAGCGTAAAATTTAAAAAGTAATGACAATCACATATTTACAATGTCATTAACAAATTCACATCTGCAGTTATTCCTTCTTGACTAGCAGTTATTGTAGCCACATTTGATTATATGCAGATCCACAGCCTCCATATATGATAATCATTTTGTAAAAGAAAATACTGTCCATGAATTGCTTCTTCAAGTTGTAATGCATGTAACAGTGTAACAGACAACTAATATTCAGATTATTAGGACAATGGCAGAATACATTTCAGCAAACACATGTATCCATTACTTATCTGTGAAGTACATTTAGAAGAGTAACCTATAACTGAAATTTTTAATAATACTTTGTAATCATTTAGTGTGTATATTATTGTTACATCTGCATAAGAGAATTTCTAGCATGAGTGATGAGCCACATTATTATAAAAATACGCTCAAATTATGATGCATAATAAATATCTTCCGTATAAATCATATTCAGTATGTTTAAAGACTCAAACTACAAGGTATAAAACAACTTCATACTTCTGACTGCTTTAGAAATGCACAACTATGTTATGACATTAAGCATTTACGAGAGGTTTGAAATTATGTTTGAAGTTTTTTGGAAATCACATAGTGCTCTCATTATGAAACATGGGATATATGCAGTGGGTATAATTTGTGCAACTTGAGCTACACTGCTGCAAGACATATATGCACTGTTTCTGACTGTAATACTCATCCTACAGGGTTAAACTTTTGTTATAAGTGCTAAGCCCCGTGGGATTAGCCGAGCGGTCTAAGGCGCTGCAGTCATGCACTGTGCGGCTGGT
Organism: Schistocerca serialis cubense; assembly: GCF_023864345.2. Classification (NCBI taxonomy): domain Eukaryota; kingdom Metazoa; phylum Arthropoda; class Insecta; order Orthoptera; family Acrididae; genus Schistocerca; species Schistocerca serialis. The sequence continues at coordinate 965,434,092 of NC_064641.1, forward strand.
CCCGGCGGAGGTTCGAGTCCTCCCTCGGGCATGGGTGTGTGTTTGTCCTTAGGATAATTTAGGTCAAGTAGTGTGTAAGCTTAGGGATTGATGACCTTAGCAGTTATGTCCTACAAGATTTCAAACACATTTGAACATTTTACATGTACTAAATCATGGCAGGAATTTAAATTCACCCCACATCTGTACGAAATATTGAAAATTAAAGAAAGCACTTGTATAGGCTACATGCAACAGGCACTGTTTGTCATGAACCCAATTAGTCACTTAGTAATACAGCCAGAACAGTGTTTGGGTAAAGTAACACCTTCTGTCCTTCTGAGTCCTTCAGTGTCTCTGTTTTATGCTAAGATCTGCCTGCAGTGGTCAATGGTGCCCAGTGGAAATGTACCATGTTTACAGATAACACCATCATTGTAACAGAATATCTGTCTAACACAATCTCCAATGACATTTCACCAAAATTCTGTAGCAGGTTTGTTAACTCCTTTCCTGCCAAGCTAAACACAATAAATTTTATGTAATTTACATAAAGTCATGAAAAGCCAGACAAACACTCAGTGACACTGAATAACCAGCACATAATCAGGTGATAGAAATATGTCCTGGGGGAACTCTTCCTTAATCAAACTATCATCTCCCTACTGAGCAGTGAAAATAATCATATATAGAATGAGTCCATCAACCTCCCATTGCAAGTAATTTAGCCAGCTGAGATAACTGACTACTGCTTCTCAACACTGATTTTCTCTAATGTATCGTGTTCCTGGAGACTGGATCCTTGGTGACAGAACTCAAAAATTCACAGGTGTGGCACTAAAAAAAAGAATTACATACACTGTCTCTGCTGCAGAGAGATGCTATGTATGCTGCTGTAAACATTTTTGATCTCCTTGCCGCTGAGCTCAAACTCTTATGGAATAGTAAATCTCTTTTAAAAACTAAATGTCCTGACTTTACCTTGAATCAATATGTTGTACAATATGTTTATAAACAAGTTATCCAACGTAAAATATATTTTTATTAACCTTTTTTCAGTTACTTGTTACTATTTCAGGGGTCAATGCAGCGTCACAAGCACACATGTCAACCTCAAAGGACCCTACATGTGATCCCTAAGTGGCACTAAAAAAGAAACTCAAGTGGCTAATCTCCCAACTAAATGAGATATACATACCAGTCAGGGAACGAATGACTCATCATCACATCAAGAGCTCTTTACCAGGGCCAAAGATCTACAGAAGTGGGACCAAGTAATAAAACAAGTCAACTGAACATTGAAGCATTAGTTGCACCAAAGGCCAAATTCTAGGAAAGATACTGTTTAAGCACGATATCAACACGGTTGTCCAAAAATGATCTCCGTTATTTGTATGTCTTCAGCTACGTGCAAGGGTAAAGTGGCTAGGAAGTGGTGTCGTCGTTACAAAGTACCACTGTACCTAATGAAGGGAAAAGTACCTGTACATCTTCAAATGTAATATCCCTTACAGCATCAATGTGCAAGAGCACGTGGCAAAGGTCAGTAGACGTTGTGGGTGAGTGTTAGTGTGAACTGGAGAGGATGAAATCCACCGGCAACTCACTCACTGCGATGAAGCATCAAATGGAATAAATAAAGAGTTTCTACTGCATGAGATTAATGCAGCATTAACTGAAGTACAGACTAACATTGATAATGCACCTCAAATAATTGTAGATAATGGAACTTTCATGACAATCAAAAGAGGGCACAGGATTTATGCCTTGGTTGGGTTCAAACAGTTCAAACATCTATTTCAGAGACATTAAACCAAATAGGGCAAAATATACACATGTGTTAGACACATGAAATGTTAAGCACATATATGTGTCATTTGTGTAATCAAAAATTACTCTAAAGGTGAAGAATTTTAAACCATTTTCTTAAAGTTTGGTTTTGTGCAAAACAACAGGATTAAAAATCAAAAATTCCAACATATGCCAGAGACAGAGTGCAAAAATAATGGCCAGAATTTCCACAGGCACAAGGCATAACATGAGAAGTTGTGATTCAGTAAACTAAATGAAGTTTTGGAAACGGGCTGCTCCGAAACTGAAGTTGTTGGAAATGGGTCACAAGTCACAACGAACACTACCAAGTGCAAACCTGTCACTGAAGTGAAAGAAGATTTATAGAGGGAGGTAAAAATAGATTGATAAATATATTTTAATGCCTTTCATGGAAGTCCAAATATGCTGGATTATGGTCGCAACATCTATTTTGGTGAGGAGGACGGGAGCTTTTACAGAAATCTACCTCCATGCATTTTCAGTATTTCCTGTTAACAATTTGCGTATTGCCATTGCTTTAAAAAAATTGAAGTGAACACATTAAGGATAAAGGGTACTTAAAAAATTTCGATATTTCCACAATATATACAATATATATATAGGGTTTAAAATGAAAAATTACCAATATATAGCAAATTTCAAAGTTACAGTAATGTATGAAGTCATGCCTACTTTATTTCTGTTGCAGAAACCAGTATTATTTCGAAAAGAACTGATAACTTTCTGTTTCCAGTGATGATACATTGTATATGTTGTAACAGTGCAGGTTTCTAATGTCCATAAATGATTATCTTTGCTAGTATTTACTTTTGTTTTGCTGAAGCAATTTGTTCATGTGTTACTGAATGTTTGTTGCCCAAGTACTACATATATTTGTGGAAGTATATATCATTTAGTGTGCAATAAATGCAAACTATGCCATGCATCAAGAAATTCAATAAAAGGAAATTCCATGGTAACCAGTTCACAAGCAAAGGAAGCCACACTATTGAAAGTAACGTACGTATCATCTCCCGCCAATCCTACTGCTGATCCAAATTTTTGTGTTAACGGTGACACTGTTTGTAGTGGATTTGTTGTTGTTGATGTGGGCACCTTATCTGCTTTGATAAAGGAAGTGGTGAAATGTAAGCAATGTGATGGTATAGGCTGTCTGGAAATAACTGAACAACAAACTAGCAGGAAGGGTTTAGCATCAAAAGTAGTTTTTCTGTGTAGATCCTGCAATAAATCTCGAAAATGACTTCAAACATTGTGCGTAATTCAATGTGATTTTGAAGTTGGTGTATGCATGTGTGCAATACGAAAAGGGAAAAAGGCTATCAAGTGTTTTGTAGTCTGATGGACCTTCCCCCTCCTCGCACTAGGAACAACAAGTACATAAAACACTTTTAGGTGCCTTGACTGTTGTGTCGAAAGCATCTATGAAATGTGCAGTAGAAGAAACTGTAAATATTATTGGAACCAGGGACATTGTTGTTGCATTTGATGGAACATGAAAACATAGAGGACAAGTGGTACTTCTCTAGAGAATGGAAAAGTTGTTGATGTTGAGTGCTTATCTAAGTACTGCCATACCTGCCATGGTAACACTGGAGGACATATTGAACATCAGTGTTCTAAGAATTATGACGGTTACACAGGAGGTATGGAGGAGTGTGGTGGAGCTCTTAAAATATTTCTGAGGTCGATTCCCATTTATAATGTTATATACATAAAGTACCTAGGCAATGGGGACTCTAAAGCTTTCAATAAAATTAATGAGTTCAATGTTTATGGTGATACCTTGGTAAAGAAACTTGAGTGTTGTAGACATGTACAAAAGAGGATGGGTGCTAGATTGAGGAAGCTACAAAGAGAAATGACAGGAAAGTTGTTATCAGATGGATGATCTCTGTCTGGCTGAGGCAGATCAACAGAAACTGGAATAGACCTGCTTCAGAGTTACTATGGACGGGCTATTATATGAACTGTGAACTGCACCTCTTCTTTTTTTTTTTTTTTGTCATTTTAGGGCACACAACTACAATGGTCATTAGCGCCCATACTAAGTTAGGAATGCACTGCGAGGCACAAGGTTAAAACAGCACCTAAAAGGGACAACACTATATAGGATGTAGTAACAGCCATAGGATTAAAAGAAACAGCATAATCAAATGTCCTTGGACAGGTTTGTCAAGTTGATAAAACAAAGAATGCGAGCAGCTGCTCCTGGGTCATCTGCTAAAATGGCATCCAGAGTACATGGCAGGCCAAGATCAAGACGCAGAGTATTAAAATCGGGACAGGACGTTAAAATGTGGTGGACCGTCACCAACTGCCCACATGGGCAGAACGGTGCCAGCGCAGCCGTCAGCAGATGGCGATGGCTGGATCAGCAGTGTCCGATTCGTAACTGAGCCAAAACGACCTCCTCCCACCGAGAAGGGTAGGAGGAGGACGTCCAAGCCGCGGGAAGAGGTTTCAAGGCCCGAAGCTTGTTGTCCGTAAGTGCAGCCCAATCGGCATGCCACAGCGATAAAATGCGCCGACAAATGACCCTGCTGCAATCTGATGAAGGGACACAACAAGAAGCTGTCCGAGGCTGGAGGACTGCAGCCTTGGCCGCGGCATCTGCAGCTTCATTCCCAGGGATACCGACATGGCCAGGAACCCACATAAAGCTAACCGGAGAACCGTCGTCCACCAGCTGCTAAAGAGAGCATTGGATCCGGTACACGAAAGGGTGAACCGGATACAGATCACTGAGGCTCTGGATGGCCCTCAGGGAATTGGAGCAGATGACATAAGCAGAATGTCGGTGGCAGCAGATGTAAAGAACAGCTTGGTAGAGGGCAATGAGTTCAGCTGTGAAGACCAAACAATGGCCATGGAGCTGGTATTTGAAACTTAGTGCCCCGACAATAAAAGAACATCCGACTCCGTCATTGGTCTTAGAGCCATCTGTGTAAATGAAGGTCATATTAATGAACTTCGAACGAAGTTCGAGAAAACAGGAGTGGTGTACCGAACCGGGGGTAGCCTCCTTTGGGAGCGAGCTGAGGTCAAGGTGAACGTGAACCCGAGCCTGGAGCCATGGTGGCGTGTGGCTGTCGCCGACTCTAAAGGTTGTAGGGAGTGAAAAATCAAGGTGGTGAAGGAGGCGACGAAAGCGAACTCCAGGGGGTAGCAGGGCAGAGACATACAACCCATATTGATGGTCGTATGAAGAAGGAAACCTTTACCCGCAGGAGAAAGGTTCTTCAGCATCTGCATATGAATAGAATCTGGCCCTGGAGCGGAGAGCCATGACCGGGCAAGTGCATTTTCGAGTTCCCGCATGGTGAATGGGGCATTATAACTTTTACGATTAGAGGAGCAGAAGTTAGGTGGCCTAGCCTCCTCTGCCTGTTTGCGGGGGAGGAAGGCAGGGTGGTAATGAGTGGAGCTCGAAACCTCTGTGAAAAAGCGGCTGAAGGGATTGGAGACATCCTCAGGGGCCACAAGGACATCATTCGCGACCGTCAAGCCAGAAACTAGTGAGTGGACCTTAGCGCCAGATAGCCGGCACAAGCTACACCAGACAACAGAAGAAGGAGTAAAACTGTTGAAGGTGCTTGTGAAAGCAGCCCAGCTGGCTTTCTTGCTTTCTTTAATAATATGACGACACTGCACACGTAATCGTTTATAATTGATACTATTCGTCATTGTAGGGTGGCATTTAAAGGTGCGTAAAGCATGTCCATGAGCACGTAAACCGCCTCTACATGCTGCGGTCCACCAGGGGACCGGTACGCGACGTGGAGAAGAAGTAGTGTGAGGGATGGAATATTCAGCAGCAGTGAGAATGACTTCCGTGAGGTGTGCGACCTGACTATCGCAGCTTGTGAAGGTTTGATCCTGAAAGGTCGCCCTTGAAGAGAAGAGCCCGCAGTCTGCTTTGGATATGTTCCAACTAGTTGAGCACGGAGAGGGGGTATGATGCAGGAGATGGATAACACACGGGAAGTGGTCACTCGAATATGTATCAGAAAATGCATACCACTCAAACCGGTGAGCAAGTTGGGTAGTACATATAAAAGAAGTCTAAATGGGAATAGGTGTGAGATGTGTCCGAAACAAAAGTAGGGGTGCCAGTGTTGAGGCAGACAAGATTGAGCTGGTTGAAAAGATCTGCCAACAGTGAGCCCCTCGGGCAGGATGCTGGAGAGCCCCAAAGGGGATGGTGTCTATTGAAGTCACCAGTTAACAAAATGGTGCAGGAAGCTGAGCAATAATTTGCATCTTGTCTGCCGTGGTAACGGCAGATGACGATGGAGTGTAAACAGTACAAATGGAAAATGTAAAAGTGGGGAGAGTAATTCGGACGGCAACTGCCTGCAGGCCGGTGTGCAATGTGATGGGATCGTAGTAAATATCATCCTGGACCAGCAACATAGCCCCTCCATCAGCCGGAATACTTGCCACAGGGGGTAGGTCAAAACGCACAGAGGTGTGGTGTGCCAAGGCAATTTGATCGCATGGGCGTAGCTTCATTTCCTGGAGGGCTGCGACGAGCGGACGGTGCAAGCAGAGCAGCAACTTCAAGTCCTCTCGGTTGGAGCGAATGCTGCGAATATTCCAGTGAATAAGTGCCATCGTGAGAAGAAAAGGAAGATGAAAGAAAGGGTCACCTCAAAGGCCACTGAGGGCCTGGCTTCGAGCGAGCACTGCCGCAGCCATCAGTAGGCGGACAGTCATCGTCCATTGGTTCTATAGGTTCATCGGCCATCTTGTTAAGATGGCCAGGAGGGGGAGCTTGCTCTGCAAGTGAACGGCCAGATGTTCAGCTACCAGCGGTGCGACCAGGCAAAACAGATGACGGCCTGGGGCACAACCGCTGGGTGGCGCAGGAGAAGATATGCGACGTGGCGGAGAAGGAGAACTGTGCTTCCTATGAGCCTTCTTGGAAGGTCATTTAGTGGAAGTACTGGCCGATGGCTGGGAGTTCAAGGTACGTAGGAAGTCTGCACGGGATGGTTCCTTCTTGAAGGCCCGTGCATCTGACTTCTGGGTCTTCGTCTTGGCAGAAGCTGATGAAGGTGTTTGTGTCTGAGGGGTGACGGGAGGAAGAGGAGACGTCGACCGGGCGATCTTAGCACTGGCCGAACGGACGACCATAGTGCTGAAGGTCAGATCGCATGTCTGCGTCGCCACCTCCCTGGTAGTCCGAGGAGAGGTGAGGACAGTACTGTATTTCCCTGCTGGGAGCAGCGTGGGCTTCCTACTAGCAAATAGCTTGCGAGCAGCCGAGGTGGACACTTTCTCTTTGACCTGAATTTCCTGTATACATCGTTCTTCCTTGTAGATGGGGCAGTCGCGGGAGGACGCTGCATGGTCACCCTGACAGTTCACACAACGAGGAGACGGAGGTGAACAGTCACCCTCATGGGCATCCCTGCCACAAGTGACACATTAAGCCGCATTGGAACAAGACTGGTGAGTGTGATTAAAACAATGACACTGGTAGCAGCGCGTAGGTGTCGGGACATAGGGGCGAACAGAAATAACCTCGTAGCCCGTTTTGATGTGCGACGGCGACTGAATACTAGGGAACGTGTACAGGAGTGTGGCCTGAAGCAGTTTTTGTGCCTGAAAGGCGCTCTCAGTTTCTAGTAACAATGTACCGTTATGCAACCTGGTACAAGACTTGACAGATCCGGCTATGGCATCTACGCCCTTCTGGATAACGAAAGGGTTGACAGAGGAAAAATCCTTTCCGTCCTCAGATCGAGAAACTACGAGGAACTGTGGGGCAGGCGGTAATACTTTTGTCACCGGTGGCTGGTCAAGTTTCCGTTTTTGGGCAGAAGTCAAGAGAGAACAAGAAGAGAAATCCATTGCAGAGAAATCCCCCATGATTGCCAGCATCTCCGATGGCGCGCTCCTTCCTTGTGGGGACCCTCTCAGAGGGCACTCCCGCCTTAGGTGAATGTTTACACCTCAGGTCACACCTCCTGAGAAACGGACGGAGGGACCAATCGGCATGGTCGGAAGGTGTCAGCTCAGGCAATCACCCCTCCCTGGGCCTGGCCTTTACCAGGGGATACGTGTGTTCCTTACTTGTCTACCCAGGGCAGGGAATTACGCGTTACTCCGTCACCGGATACGCGTGTGAATGCATGGGTCGGTCTTCAGGCATACACAGGGAGGAAGGAAGAAGAGGAAAAAGGAGGAACAGAGGGAGAGAAAGGACAGACTGTCTCTAACGCCGAGGCGGAGACCAGAGAAGGCAAGGAGAAGAAGGCAAGGAGAAGAAGGCAAGGAGAAGAAGGCAAGGAGAAGAAGGCAAGGAGAAGAAGGCAAGGAGAAGAAGGCAAGGAGAAGAAGGCAAGGAGAAGAAGGCAAGGAGAAGAAGGCAAGGAGAAGAAGGCAAGGAGAAGAAGGCAAGGAGAAGAAGGCAAGGGAAAGAGTAAGTAAGACAGTGAGATGGAGAAGAACAATGAAAGGAGCCAACCAAAGGAAGGAAGAAACCAGAAGAAGTGAAAAACCAAAATGACCGCAAATATAGGTCATGGAACCGTCCGTCTCCGGACGCAGACGCTAACTACCCCCTTGAGGGGGAGGGACTCCTTTTAATCGCCTCTTACGACAGGCAGGAATACCTCGGGCCTATTCTAACCCCCTGACATGCAGGGGGGATGTAGAACTGTGTTACCGATGAATCTCCACCTAAGCATGGGGGCTCTTTTCTATAAGAAGGATTCATCATGTTCATTTAGTTGGACTCCCTTCTCACTGCACCTGTAAGATGCAGCCACTCAATAAAACGTTTATGTGACTGCAGAAATCTGGCAATGACTTTGAGCGCACAATTTACCACTAGCACTAACTAATGTTGCAGAAATCTGTGGTCCAATCTATATGAAAGTTCAGGATGTGGAACAGGTGCTTCTGGATGCCGTGATGACCAGAGGTTTCAGCCAATTACAAATGGTGTCTTACGTCGGTACTAACACTGAACTGATCCAAAGTGACACACAGAGCGTGTCTGCTTTTGGGCAGCTAGCTGATGTGATAGAGATTGCCAGTCTTGTTATTTGAATGTGGAGCTCACTATCAATAGCATCATGACAGAATTAACCATGGTCCTTCGAAACATACCATCAATTCAGCTCTGTATCAGGGGCTACAAAAGTCCTGCACCCAGTCTGCAGACTCCCTGGCTTGCACCTTATGGTGGTGTGTTTCCTGGGTTATGTTTAATATGTCTGGGGACCACTACACACAGAAGATGACTACTCGGATTGCGGGGGCCGTGAGGAGGTGACTGGCCGGCTTCTTACATTAAAGGGTCTCAGTAAGCTATAGAAAGGGTGACAGTTTAAAAGAGTTCAGGGCAAAAACAGGATGAAGGTAGTTTTAGATGCAGTTTGTATTGTAATTGTAAATTGTTGCTGCTGTCTTAGGAAAGATTCAGAGCTCCAATCACTAATAGAAAGCACTGAGGCTCCAATTATTTTAGGTATGCAAACATGGCTAAACCACAAGTAATTTCAGCAAAACTCTTACTGAACTGTGTTCATTAAGAATAGATTAAATACAGTCAGTTGTAGAATGTTTATTACTGTCAGTAGTAATTTACCTTGAAGAGAAATTTATGTAGACAGTTCTTGTGAATTAGTATGGATAGGTTGTGTTTGACAACTCAAAGAAAATTAATAATTACATAGCTCATTTTACCAACCACCTGAATGAGATGCTGAACAGCTCAAAGAAGTGTTCATTCATTACAAATAGGTACCCCAAGTCACACAATTACAGATGGTGTCAACTTAAATCTACCTTCCATATTTTGGCTAAAATACATGTCGGAAGTTGACTGTAGGTATGTCATCTGAGATTATACCCAAAGGTTTCTCAAAGTAGTATTTACATCAATAATTATTAGTTCAGATCCCCACTTTAAGTGTAAATTGTTGCAAAAGCATAATTGAGTACCTAGCAACAAATAATCCTGAGCAAATAGGGAGCATTATGACAGATATATGGGTTAGTGTCTTCACTACATTGGCAACAAAATAAGCTTTACTTCAAACAACAAGCTTCTAAAGAAAACAATTGACCAATTGGCAACATGATAAGAAATGAACTCTCACACAAAATTAATATAAAATTTCTATCTGTGTAGTAATATTTATAACACTTGTATCAAGTGGAATGATGTCTGTAATAGATATAAAGGAAATTGACTATTGAGCATCAGTTAGTCTACACTCAACACATGCCATCCATCTGCTCACTAAAAATCCAGAGTGTTGCACAATTCCTATTACAGAGAGGTTCCAGAGAAAACTTTATCCACCAGGTTTCATTAATAAACCCATGTCTGGAAATGTACAAAGTCCCTTCTACAACCCTTACACACCTGTAATAGGAATTCTGACATGCCCTTGGTACAGCAAGAGAAAACTGTAGTAATTTTACACCAGATTGCATAGTTTACATTAAATGTATGTAATACCAATGAAAATATCCCAAGAGCATATGGTATTTATGACTACATAAATAAATGACCAAAATAGTGACTTTATCATTTCTTTTATCCATGTAATTCTGAAATCATGGTAGTATCTGGGAAACTGTTTGCTGAGGAGGTAGTCTTTTGTGAGGAGGTACAGCAGTACCTCATATACTTTCAACAATGCTCAACCACAAAGTCCTGTCCTCATTTTCATTTCAGTCTTCTCCGAACATCTGGCACCTCCAAATTACTTTTCTGTCCATCAGGAATATCCAGCCTTTTGCACAATTTAACAGAAATTGAATAATGTTCCTCCACAGCATGGTCATCACCCCATTCTGATACAAGCATTGCTAAAGGTTTCTCTAGACACATTGTGGAGATGCAAAATAGTATCACAACTACTTCCTCCAAAGGTCCCGAGTTAGAGTCTCGGTCCGGCACATAGTTTTAATTTGCCAGGAAGTTTCAGAGCCTCAAAGTGTTGACAGTTCCTGTTGGATATGGATGTGTGGCAACAGTTATGAACTACCTTACATTACAGGACATGATTTTTTATAAAATAGGTATCTTGAACCTAGTGCATTGGAGGGATGATTGTTTCAATGCTCGTGGTGAGTTTGCCCAATTGGCATTCTGAAGCTGGACTGTATGTCCTTCTAATGGAAACTTTTTATCACCCGTTATTTTGTATGTATTTAAGTATTTAGGTGTGTGTGTGTGTGTGTGTGTGTGTGTGTGTGTGTGTGTGTGTGTGTGTGTGTGTGTGTGTGTGTGTGTGTGTGTGTGTGTAAGAGGGAGTGAGGGAGGAAAAAAGAAAGAAAGAAAGAAAGAAAGAAAGAAAGGAAGGAAGGAAGGAAGGGAAGAAGATCCTCAAACACCGAAGTGGAGGAAGGATAGTGGAAGGGGAATGGGGAAACAAAAAAAGAACGTAAAACAATGGAGAGACTCTCCTGATATCTGCCACGAAATATGCAGAACATTTTTTCCAGAAACATCCCAGACATGTTGCCAAAGGCAGGGGAAGAAGTATGGCAAGAGGATATACATGCAGCATGTAAGGCTTGGGCCTTATGGTAGCCAAGCATGAACTCACCAAAGAGCTGCGATCCCCCTGGATTAACTCTAGGAAGTGACGGTAGTACCCATTACATTTCTATTGAATAAGCATAACGTGTGTATCCAAATGGGAGCAAATGATGTGGAGTCCATCACATCAGTGGGTCACCATCCATCACCGAAGGCATCTGGGTGAGATCCATAAATAAGAGGCCAGATTCACATTGGGAGTGGGAAGATAACACCCCCAGCAGCACTGGAGGCTTTTGTCCTGAGACTCCTCCTCCTCCTCCTCCTCCTCCTCCTCCTCCTCCTCCTCAGGATGAGGATGTCCGGGCACTGAGGTAGAGCAGCATTCTACAAGATCCATAATTGAAAGACAGTGGAAGGACTTTGAGGCACACAGACTGTGTGTCACATGGTCGTGGCGGCAGGCCTCTTGCCTGAGACACACCACAGGGGAAGGGTTCTGGGAGGGAGCCTCGTTACCAGCAGTTGCTGAAGAAGAGGGCCACTACTTCAGCTGGGTTTGGGGAGAGGAGAGAGGAGGGGATGACAAGTGGGGCTAAGGAAGAGGGAGGAGAGGAAAGGATATAACAGAGTCAAAAGTTGATGTCACTGACACAGAATGAAGGTGGTCAAATTTCTATCAAACCTCAGTGTAAGAAACAATCCAGCAACTTATACTCTTATCTCCATTTCTTTCATGTAAGGTGGGTAATTGGGTGGGCATGCAGACTGATGGTCATGATAACATGCGTAGCTGGTGGAACACAGGCTCCCCTCTTGAGGTGGGTGCCCTCAGTCACCACATGGATTATCTGCTGTACATAGGGGGATTGCCCAGAATGCAAGCATGCAAAGGACTTCAAGGGTGGGGAATGTACGGCTTCATATCACACCAGTAACACACAACTTTGACCTGCTCTGGAGGGTATCTCCCTCAAATGCCAGAAGAAAGGTGGTTATTGGTGTATTTGTCCTTATGACCTTCCTGCACAAAATGAACGCCCTGTCATTCCAAATTGCCTCCGAGTTCCTTATCAGTCTGAAGGATAATGTCCATATGAGAAACAACTTTCTGTACCATATTCAGAGACTGCGAAGTTGTATTGGACACTGGGGCATCACGAAGATTATCACAAGCAGGAAGAGCTGCAGACTGAGCGGCAGTAGTAGTTTTGATCTACAGGGAACTCAACTGCACTGTACTGAGAAATTCGCTTGCCGATCTTGTCTCCAGTATTTCCTCAAAAGATAATGGCTTTGTGGTGGTGGATGTATCCTTGTCCATCCTAATACAGATCAGGTAGTGGGGAAAGTGTTTCACCACAACTCAGTGAACCTGGCCCCCCTCCAGGGTGTAGCCAGGGAAGTGAATGCCACAGAGTGTTATGAAGCAGTGGTCAATGATCTTTTACCTCTTGAAGAGACAGCCACAGGAGAATGCCCAGAATTTTGGAGCTTGATGTGTTTCATATGGAAATCATCTGCCCTGATACCACCCTCTGATCAGGTGCCCTCCCCATGGGCACCAGCCAGGCACTCAGTGGCCTTTGCTGGGAGTTTTGATGCTCCAGAATGACAAGCAACCACTCCTATGCATACATGTAGAGGCAAAAGCTCTGGTGCCAGAAGTATGATCCCTGTGTTGTCAGGAGGCTCAGCCAGATGTGTACATAACAGCCCTACCACACAGACTGGCTGCACATACTGGTGACCTGTGGAGCGGAGATGGGCTGTGACGAGGAAGGAAGTGGAGAAGGAAGGGTGGGGAGGAATTCAGACTATAGACTCAAGGGAGGGAGTTCTTTCCCACATGTTTCACACTACAGACAGAAAATTCAGAATTCAAGGTCGAATTCCCAAAGAGGGACCAAAAATGCCAAAAAGGAACGATGAAAATTAAGGGGCAATTTAAATAAAACAAGGAATACAAGAATCAAGGTGAACAGCCAGATCAACATAAGTAAGAACACAGAGAGAACAGGCAAAGGTGTAGGGGAAGAAGCAAGGACAGGGAGAGAGGGACACTGTGAAGGAAATGCAGCCCAGGGAGGAGGAAGGGGTAACAACAGCCCAGGGGCCCATGGGCATCATGCACGAACCCACAGAAGAATGTGTGCTCCCTGGAGAGGAGGGAGAAAATGTTTTCATATGATCCCGGCATAAGGCATTTATTTAGGATCAAGTCGGCTTCAGAAATTTATGATGTGATATTTTTCCATCAGCTTTGCAGATGAAGATGCTAGTTTAATATGCAATGATTCCACTTAGGCCATGACAAAATGGTTGTCTATAATTCATTTTCATCTTTAACACCGATAGTTTGACCAAAACTTCATGTCTAATATGATTAACATGCGATTTATAACATATTTGAAAAATCCATGGAGTAAACAATTTCATTATCGAAATTAACTCAGTGATGGTGCACAATCCATCATTTGTAATGTCCACTTATTGGCCTACACACTGAATTCGATGATTTTATTTGATCTGAATGCTGTAAATGTAACTGTGAAGGTCCACAATTAACTTCAAAACTACACTTACATTTCATTGAAAGTGATTGGTTACACACTTCCTGAAAAACTTTTGCCTCATAATTAATGGAGCAGGAACAAACACTGCACAGTAGTTAACTTTCACCAACATTTTCCACATGCAGGGATTTAACTTTTAAAGCTGTGTTCTCAAGACAGTCACTAAAAATTTTGGCATTTCCCCATCTCGGAAAGTTTATTGTTGAAATGGAACAGAGAATCACGGCAGCAGTTCTGTTACTACATTAAAATTATTATCACAGGAATATTTGACACTACTAACAGTAGCACACTAAATTTAAAAAAAATACAAAAAAATTGGGAAGGAACTATCTGAATTTTCAGAACTCCCCCGAGTTAAATTTTACACTATCTTATGACTGTAATAGCGAAGAGTTACAGGAGTAATAGATCAACCAATAGGACTACCTGCGTGCAAAAGTTCATACGTTGAGGAATGAAAACCACATCGAGTCTTCAGTAAATCATGCAGTAGACTTCTGTTTATTTATACAATACTGGGGAAATACAATCCATATACAAGGTGTACAAGAGACATATCAAACAGGACTAACAGGAAATGCGAAATGCATACAGAACAGGGTGGCACAAATTGTCACAAGGTTGACTCAAGGGAGAGAATCAAAAAGACACTGAAGAAAGGCAACTGGCAGACACTAAAACGTGAACAATCCCAAGAGGGTCCACTAACAAAGTTTCTGTAAGTTACTTCAAACGATGGCTCCTGAAGTGTACTACAACCCTCTTCGTATTGCTGCCGTAGGAATTACAGGGAATGAGCATTGTTTTCGTACTACATATGTGGGTGGAATGGAGAAAAAACCCTAGTAACTGGTACAATGGGACATACCCTCTGCCGTGCAAATCACAAAGCTTTGAAGACTACGGGTGTAGATACATATTTATATATTTCAAAAAGTTAAATGAATATACACTAACACAAACTTGGAAACAAAAGTGAATAGTTTTTTTTCACTCTTTTTGGAAGAATGCAAATTAACAAGTTTGCAAATTTAAAAATATTACAAATGGTGATAATGTTAAAAAAGGCGACAAAGTGAGAAGAGTGGTAAACTTCCCTTTAATTCCAGTACACCACTGCAAGATGAAGTTCCTGAAGTACAGAATAAAGACTTAGGTGCAAACAGTTTACACACTTACTACTGTTATTGATGCTGTCAGTGTCAACATTGTAGGCACATGACACTGGCTTCGATGTCAACATCTCTGTGCTTTTTGATTTCTGCTGTTACGGACATTAGACCCAGGCACTTGTCTTAGACCACACCTAATGTATGTATAACTAAAAATCAAAGGAGAGTGTGTATTTTTCAGCATTGTTATATAATACATCGTCTTGCATTATCTTTTGTGGATGGAGTCTTTCAGGTAAACCCACAGTTTACACACAACTCATCAGATTTTTTAAAATTTTTACATTGGCTGGTAAAATTTTTTTCTCAGTTTCACTTTAAAATTGATGGACTATGAAAATGTGATCAGTGGAGTTCAAGAACAAATGGTATTAATGCTGAAAGGGAGCAATTCCCTCAAAATAAGTTTTTTATGAACCACATGCATAAAAAATTAAAAATTTATCCCACTGGTCATGGAATGATTGATGTCTATCCCTATCTCTCAGCACACACAAATTAGGCTGTGTGGTAACAGCTATGTAAGGGATGACAATTTTCCAGGCACTACACCTGCCAGCCACCTTTTCACTAGCCTCTGTCATTTCTGTCCAACAAGGATCCCTTATTACAAAGCAATATTCCAGTACAGAATCGACAAGTGCAGTGTAGGCAGTGTGTTTAGTCAACCTGTTGATTCTTCTCAGTGTTCAGCCAGTGAAACACAGACTGCTTCACCTCCCCACAAAATTTCATTTCTAACAGTTCCAATTGTTAGTAATTGTAATCCCTAAGTACCTTTTCTGAACTTTTTCTTATTTCCATGCTGCACACCAACACATTGATTCGATAACAAGTTATCAGAATATACAGTTTGACTGTGATAACTTCATAACCTTCTTTGATCTCCGATGGAAGCACCACTCTACCCAAGGTGAGAAAATGAGTGCATGTGGGCACTAAAGAGACATCTACTTTTCTCGTCACCCAATGGACTGCAATGACACCCTTATCAGAGAAGTGCATTTGGATTTCTGCCTCAGTCAGACCATCGAGCAACCAAGTGTAAATAACAACATGGGAGGAATTCAGTGTTCAATGGGCCTCAACACGAATAGGATAGCCATCAAGTGAAGCTGCAAGCAGTTCGTGTGCTTGAGTATCAGAAGTAGTCTCCAAAAGCAAAGTGCCACTGCATAAATGAGAGCAGCATTTCACAGCACCGCAACTGCATTAACACCTTTCTGAATAACAATCATATTTAACGTAGCGAAGGACTGACCATCTTCAGTACACGAATCCACAAGGAACCATAGTGCAGTTGAGAGGGTCTTTGAAACGTTAGCCAACTTCCATTTATGTTTCATAGCCACTGACTGTGAAGATGATTGGCTCACTGCCAGAAAATCCCCTGCGATTGCCAGCATCTCCGATGGTGCACTCTTCCTATTGGGAGCCCCTTGAGAAGGGGTTCATACCTCAGGTCACACCTCCCAAACACCTCAAAGAGGGAGAAATCAGCAATATGGGAAGGTAGCAGCTCAGGCAGTCACCCCTCCCCAGGCTGGGCCTGTTTCAGGGTTACGTGCGAATCCTACCTGTCGACCTGGGACTATGAATTACATGTTACCCGATCACCTGTTATGCATCAGACACATGGGCCAGCCTTCAGGAGCACACAGGGAAGAAGAAGAAGAAGAATAAGATCCTCAAACACCAAAGCGGGGGCCGGATAGGTGGTGGTTAACAAAGAAAAACAAAAGAACAAAAAACAGTGCAGAGTATTCTTATTATGACTGCTGAAACTGCAGAATACATTTCCAAAACAGCCCATACATGTTACCCAAGAGACAGAAATAAGAAGTGCTAGAGGATAGACATGATGCATGCAAGGTAAAAGATGCTGCAACAGCTGGGGCCCTGTGGCAGCCAAGCACGAACCCATCAACAAGCGGCCAGCCATCTGGGATGGATAAATGTAAAACGCAGTCAACAGCTCATGTTTCATTTGCTAAAATGGCTGATAACTCAGATGGAAAACATACATTAGAATTGAAGTGGTTAAAAGGAAGGGGATTCGGTTCTAAAATGGCAAACTGTCAATGGTTGATGACAATGAACACAATTTGGTGAGGGTTCTCCAATTAACAAAAAGTGATGGCTAAAAAAGGTGATAGCTAAAATGATCTCTCAGAAGGGGCCAAGAGGAGGTCAGCCAAGCCACTGGGAGAGGTTTTTTTTGTGGTTTTAGGGCGCAAAACTTCTATGGTCATTAGCGCCCAGCCCGTGACTTAGGAAACAGTAAAAAACCGAAATTGAAAACCAGCAGCAATGGGAACAAAGTCATAAAATTGAAGAAACTAAAAGCAGAAGGAATGCTTAAAAATCTACTACGGAAAGGGGTTGGTTGTCCCCAAAAAAAGCTTCAAATGACTGACGTCATTTCACTGTCGCTAATAAACTGGAGAACGCGGTCGGCTGAGCGCGTGTCATCTGCTAAAATCGACGAAAGATCAGGCGATAGCTGTAGACGGGAGCGTAACGGATTAAAGTAGGGGCATTCAATTAAAAGGTGTCTTACCGTCCACAGCTGAGAGCAGTGGGGACAGAGTGGGGGAGGATCGCCGCTGAAAAGATGTCGATGGCTAAAAAGACAGTGCCCTGTCCGGAGTCTAGCTAAAATTACCTCCTCCCGACGACGCGTTCGGGAGGAAGAGGTCCAAGCGCAAGGAAGGGCTTTCACTTCCCGCAATTTATTATGGGGAAGTGTTGACCAATGCGCATGCCATAAATGAGCAACTTTGCGACATAAACCGCTCTGTAAATCGGTGAAGGGAAGCGACTGAATAGCTGGCCGAGGAAGAGAGACTGCAGCCTTGGCCGCTATATCGGCCGCCTCATTCCCACAGATACCAGCGTGTCCCGGGAGCCAGAGGAACGCCACCGAGACGCCCCCCAGGTGGAGCAAGCGCAGACAGTCCTGAATCCAGTGGACCAGAGGGTGCACAGGGTAAAGAGCTTGGAGACTGAGGAGAGAGCTGAGAGAATCTGAGCAGATTACGTACTGTATCCGCTGATGGCGGCGGATGTAGTGGACAGCTTGGAGAACAGCGTAAAGCTCCGCAGTATAAACCGAACACTGGTCGGGAAGCCCAAAGTGATTTGGGGTGTTGCCAACAATATAGGCACTCCCTACACCTAACGACGTTTTCGAGCCGTCTGTGTAAATAAATGTGGCGTCCGTCATTTGTGCACATAGAGCAGCAAATGCCCGACGATAAACAAGTGTAGGGGTACCATCCTTGGGAAATTGACAAAGGTCACGGAGCAAGCAGATCCGGGGACGGAGCCAAGGCGGCGCTGTACCCCAAGTTGTCAAGAAGGTTTTAGGAAAGCGGAAGGAAAGAGAATGGAGCAGTTGACGGAAGTGGACTCCCGGGGGTAGTAGGGAGGAGGAGCGGCCTGCATACCCTACATCAAAGGAGGCGTCGAAAAAAAGGTCATGGGCTGGATTAGCAGGCATGGAAGACAGATGGCTAGCATAACGACTCAGAAGTACTGCTCGCCGATTGGACAGCGGAGGTTCAGCAGTCTCGGCATAAAGGCTTTCCACAGGGCTGGTGTAAAAAGCTCCAGATACTAAACGTAATCCATGGTGGTGGATAGAGTCGAGACGCCGAAGAATAGACGGCCGAGCAGAGGAGTAGACTATGCTTCCATAATCCAATTTCGAGCGCACTAAGGCGCGATAGAGGCGGAGAAGGACCACTCGGTCCGCTCCCCAGGAGGTACCATTCAGGACACGGAGGGTGTTAAGGGATCGCAGACAGCGAGCCGAAAGATAGGAAATGTGGGAGGACCAGCACAGTTTTCTGTCAAACATAAGACCCAAGAATTTAGCGACGTCTGAAAACGGAAGGTTGACAGGACCTAGATGTAAGGAGAGCGGAAGAAACTCCTTACGTCGCCAAAAATTAACACAAACGGTCTTACTGGGTGAGAAACGGAAGCCGGTTTCGATGCTCCACGAGTGGAGGCGATCGAGACATCCTTGAAGACGTCTTTCAAGAAGGCTGGTCCGTTGAGAGCTGTAGTAGATCGCAAAATCGTCCACAAAGAGGGAGCCCAAGACATCAGGAAGTAGACAATCCATAATTGGATTTATGGCGATGACAAACAGTACAACACTCAGCACGGAGCCCTGGGGTACCTCGTTTTCTTGGGAGAAAGTACGGGAGAGAGTAGTGTTCACCCGCGCCCTAAATGTGCGCTCTGCCATAAATTCGCGAAGAAAAAGGGGCAGCCGGCCTCGAAAGCGCCAAGAGAACGGTGTGCGGAGGATGCCTGTCCTCCAACAGGTATCGTATGCTCTCTCCAGATCAAAAAATATTGCTACCGTTTGGCGTTTCCGGAGAAAATTGTTCATGATATAAGTGAAGAGAGCAACAAGATGGTCAACTGCAGAACGATGCTTTCGGAATCCGCATTGGGCTGGTGTTAAAAGACTGCGGGATTCCAGCCACCAAGCTAAACGGTAATTCACCATACGCTCCAAAACTTTACAGACACTACTTGTGAGAGAAATGGGGCGATAGCTAGAGGGGAGATGTTTATCCTTTCCAGGTTTCGGAACGGGAACGACAATACCTTCCCGCCGTCGTCTGGGAAAGGTACTGTCGGTCCAAATTCGATTATAAAAGCGAAGGAGGTAACGCAGACTATGGGTTGATAAATGCAGCAACATTTGGACATGGATACCATCCGGTCCTGGGGCAGAGGATCTAGAAGAAGAGAGGGCATGTTGGAGTTCCCGCATGGAGAAAACAGTATTGTAGCTTTCGTGATTTTGAGAGGAGAAAGCAAGATGTCGCACTTCCGCTGCACGTTTCTTCGGGAGAAACGCTGGCGGGTAATTTGAAGAGCTCGAAATCTCAGCAAAGTGCTGACCCAATGAGTTAGAAATTGCGACGGGGTCCACTAAGGTATCATGCGCGACAGTGAGCCCAGAGACCGGGGAGAAACTAGGCGCGCCTGAGAACCGTCGAAGCCGACTCCAAACTGCCAAGGAGGGAGTGAAGGTGTTAAATGAGCTAATAAAGAATTTCCAGCTTGCCTTCTTGCTATCGCGGATGACACGACGGCATCGCGCACGGAGCTGCTTATATCGGATACAGTTGGCCAAAGTTGGATGCTGACAGAAAATGCGAAGAGCACGTCGCCACTCACGTATTGCGTCACGGCATGCCTCGTTCCACCAAGGAACTGGGGAGCGCCGGGGCAATTCGGAGGTGCGTGGTATTGAACATTCCGCAGCTGTAAGAATAACGTCGGTAATATGTGTGACCTCATCGTCGACGCTGGGAAAGCGACGGTCATCGAATGTCGCTAGAGACGAAAAAAGTGTCCAATCGGCTTGGGCAAACTTCCAGCATCGCGAGCGCATATATGGCAGTTGAGGCTGCAGTCTAAGGACACATGGAAAGTGGTCACTCGAGTGTGTATCATCAAGGGCGAACCATTCGAAGCGCCGAGCTAGCGGAACAGTACCGATCGCAAGGTCCAAATGAGTAAAATTTGTCGTGGAGGCAGACAAAAATGTGGGGACCCCAGTGTTGAGGCAAACTAGATCCGCTTGGTGGAAGACGTCTAGCAATAGTGAGCCACGTGGACAAGGATGTGGAGATCCCCAAAGCGGGTGATGGGCATTGAAGTCCCCAACCAGCAAATAGGGGGGTGGAAGCTGACCAAGAAGATGAAGGAGATCAGCTCGTGCCATTGGTGTGGACGATGGAATGTATACCGTACAAAGAGAGAACGTGTATCCAGAAAGGGAAAGACGGACGGCGACAGCTTGGAAGGAACTGTTTAAGGGGATTGGGTGATAATGGAGAGTATCATGGAGAAGAATCATGAGTCCTCCATGGGCTGGAGTGCCTTCAACAGAGGGGAGGTCATATTGAACGGACTGAAAATGAGGGAGAACAAAGTGGTCATGGGGACGCAGCTTTGTTTCCTGAAGACAGAAGATGACCGGCGAGTAGGATCGTAAGAGGATCGACAATTCATCCCGATTGGCTCGAATGCCGCGGATATTCCAGTGGATAATGGACATAGGGTGAACAGAAAATGGAGGAATGTGACCAAGGTCGCTGTCAACTCAACGACTGCTCAGAGCTTGCGACCGACAGCATGGAATGGCATTCAGTCGAAGGCAGAAGATCCTGATCCATAGGTTGATCAGGAGCAGCTCCTGCCACCAGCGATCGGCCGGTTGTCCGGCCACCAGCAGTGCGCCTCGGCGACACAGAAGACGGCCGAGGGCGATTTCCGCCAGGTGGTGCTGTAGATGGGACACGCCTTGGCGGAGAAGGAGAGGAACTGTGTTTCTTTGTAGCCTTCTAGGAAGTATGACGTTTCGATGAAGGAGGAACCGATGGTTGTGAAGTTGCGGTACGTAAAAACTCTTCACGAGTATGCTCTTTTTTCGAAGACTTGGCGTCTGACTTTTGGGCTCGAGATTTAGCAGAACCCGACGAAGGGTGAGCCATAGAGTGGGCAGGCGAAAGTGGTGAGGTTGAACGGGCGATCTTTGCGCTGGCCGATCTGATGACCGTGGTACTAAAGGTGAGGTCGCAAGTCTGCGTGGCCACCTCCTTTGTTGGCCGAGGAGAAGCAAGGACAGTGCTGTATGTTCCTTTCTGAGGCACGGTGGGCTGTCGACTGGCGAATAATTTTCGAGCAGCAAAGGTCGACACCTTTTCCTTTACTCTGATTTCCTGGATGAGCTTTTCGTCCTTAAAAACGGGACAATCTCGAGAGGAAGCAGCGTGGTCACCCATACAGTTGATGCAGCGAGGGGAAGGAGGTGGACAAGCACCCTCATGGGCATCCTTGCCACACATAACACATTTGGCCGGATTGGAACAGGACTGGCTGGTGTGATTGAACCGCTGACATCGATAGCAACGCGTAGGGTTTGGGACGTAAGGGCGAACGGAAATTATCTCTTAGCCTGCTTTGATTTTCGATGGGAGTTGAACTTTGTCAAACGTCAAGAAGACACTGCGGGTTGGAATGATGTTCGTGTCAACCCTTTTCATAACCCTATGAACAGCGGTGACGCCCTGGTCAGACAGGTAGTGCTGAATTTCTTCGTCAGACAATCCATCGAGGGAGCGTGTATAAACGACTCCACGCGAGGAATTTAAGGAACGGTGCGGTTCCACCCGGACAGGGAAGGTGTGGAGCAGAGAAGTACGCAGCAATTTTTGTGCCTGGAGGGCACTGTGTGTTTCTAACAACAGGGTACCATTCCGTAATCTGGAACAAGACTTTACAGGACCTGCAATTGCGTCGACACCTTTCTGAATAATGAAAGGGTTGACCGTGGAGAAGTCGTGACCTTTGTCAGACCGAGAAACAACAAGGAATTGTGGCAACGATGGAAGAACCGTCTGTGGCTGAGACTCAGTGAACTTACGTTTGTGAGCAGACATAGTGGAAGGTGAGGAAACCATTGCGGAAGAATCCCCCATGATTACCGGCGTCTCCGATGGCGCGCTCCTCCCTTGTGGGGGCCCTCACTGAGGGCACACCCGCCTTAGGTGATTGTTCACACCTCCCGACAAACGGACGGAGGGACCAATCGGCACTTTCGGAAGGTATCAGCTCGGGTAATCACCCCTCCCTGGGCCTGGCCGTTACCAGGGGGTACGTACGTGTCCTACCTGTCTACCCGGGGCGGGGAATTACGCGTTACCCCGTCACCGGCTATGCATGGAAGTGCGTGGGTCGGCCTTCAGACACGCACAGGGAAGAAAAAAGAGAAAGGGAAAGGAAAGAAGAGGGGGGTCTCAAACGCCGCAGTGGAGAAAAGGGCAAAGAGAGGAGGGAAGGAAAAGAGAACGACAGAGGAAGGACGAGGACTTGCAAGTGTAGAAAGCAAGGAATTTGGAACAGTTTCGAGCGTCCATCTCCGGACGTAGGCACAAACCATACTCGCAGAGGGGGAGAAAGGGAAGGAAAGAGCCAGAGGTGAGGGGGGGGGGCGAAGATGGGGGACGGGAAGGATGCGGAAAGGGAAGGGAAGGTAAGGTATGCAGCCCGGAAAGGAAGGAGGGCCACATTAGCTCGGGGTCCCGTGCTCGCTACGCACGTGTCCACAAAAGAGTTGTGGATCCCCTGGGGGGGCTGGGAGATTTTGTTTTCCCTGGACCTTGTTGCCATAAAGGGAAGATGAGAGGTGGTGCCAAAGTGACACCACCTGCTGACAGGCGGCATCATGGAGATCGTCAGTTTTGAAGAACTAGTGGGCCAAGGTAGGCATACTGCAGCCTCGGCAGCAGCATCAGGAGCCTCGTTTCCAGTCAGATGACGTGACTGAGGATCTACTAATTGTCAGAGTGGCTCCCTTGAGACTGAGGAACTGGAATCTTTCTTGGACCAGTTGCGCTAAAGGCTGAACTGTGTACAACACACAGACTTGGAAGGGCACAGAGAGAATCTGAACAGATGACAATTGAAAAGCCTGTGTCGCCAGATGTACAGTGTGTCCCAATACAGTGCAAAGAGCTCTGGTGTAAACACTAAGCAGTGCTCTGGAAGTCAATACCAAAAATCTTCAGTGACAATGATGAAGGCACACCTAAACCACAGTCAGTCTGAGTGCCATTGTGTACACAAATGTACTCTCACAAAGTTCCCAGTGATGTTCGAGAAACTTACATCAATAGACAGAATTTGGATTAGGTTCTTTAGGAAGCCAATGAGGTCCAAGGTGAACATGGGCTGCCATACGAAGTGAAGGTGGTGAATGGTTCACACCAATGAGGAAAGTGGGGGGTAGCATGAAGTTAAGCTGCCAGAGCAATAGCTGAAAGTTAATTACAGGAGGTAACAGAAGAGAGACACTCCCCAAACTGCCAGTCAAAGGAGTCATTGAAGAAAGCATAGGAAGAGCGGCCGAGCATGGCAGACAAATGGCATGTGTATCTGCTGACTAGAAGATCATGCCAGTATGACAGCAGTAGTTTGGCAGCTTCTGCATAGGTACTTTCAACCAGGCTAGTTTAAAACTTGCCAGCTACTAAACGGATTCCGTGATGGTGGATTATATTTCGATGGTGTAAGGTCACAAGTCTGAATGACCATGTCATTTGTGGTACGAGACATGGCAAGAATGGCACTGTAAGTGCCATATGGTAAATCACAGGGCTTTTGACCAGCCAACAACCTGAGAGCAACATGGTAAGGTACTTTTTCCTTCATGTGGATTTCCTGGACAGTCTGCTCATCAAGAGGTGCAGGACATTCTCGTGATGAGGTGTCATGGTCTCCATTACAATTGATACAGTGAGTAACACATTTTACAGTGTTTTTACAGGACATTAGAGTGTGTTTTTAATGTTGACACTAGTAGCAAAGCATCACATTTAAAATGTATGGTCAGATTGTAATAACTTCATAACCTGCTTTGATCTTTGATGGAAGCACAACTTGATCAAAAGTGTATAGGAGTAAGGTGGCATTAACCATTTACATTACTTGATGCACTACAGTGATGACCTGATCAGAGAGGTATTATGGATTTCTCCCTCGGTCAGACAATCAAGCATCCAAGTGTAACTAACAACACAAGAAGAATTTTGTGTTTGATGGTCCTCAACATGAACAGTATAGCTATGGTGGGGAAAAGGTTTATGTAGTTGTTGGGCTTTAAAATAATTATTGGTTTCAAAAAACAAAATATCATTATGTAGACAAAATCAAGATTTCACTCGGTCAGCAATTACATCAACACCTTTCTGAATAAGGAGTGGATTAACTGTAGCAAAAGAATGACCATATGTAGTACATGATATCATGAGATACCAAATTGCAACTCTGAGTGCCTGATTCTTCAGCCTCATACCTTTTGCGTTTCGTTGAATGAGACTGAGATGAAGGTAAGTGGCCCATTGTGAATAAATTGCCAATGACTGCCAGGGTCTCTAATGGCAAGCTCCTTCCAACCAAGTAGAACAAGCCTGTTTGGTTCTGTGCCTGATTTCCACTTTCATGGAAGTTGCAACTAATTAATCTCGTCATTCAAATCTATTTTGCAGCCAGTCTCCTTGTTTGACAAATTTTCTAATAAATTCTGGCCATAGACTGGAAGGCAGTATAGGTAAATTGAGATAAGGGAGTATATGACTCAAATTTAGTCAGAAATGACTCAGTCTGTGCATCCAGTATTAAAAACATTTCAAATGAGCTGTCAGCAAGAGGCAGCTAAGACTCTTAGGAATTTTGATAGTTACCTTAGGCTCTGATTTTACCTACTTGTGTTCCTACTTCCTTCACACATTATTAAACAGCCCTTAATATTTTCTGAGCCCAAACTCTCACCATTTTATTTTCCATTCACCAAATAGTGCAAAACATCTGTGGGAAAACAGATGTGATTGTAATATTGTTGAAATCAACAAGGCGGGACAGAATGGTTTTAAATAAACCATGTAAAGCTCTTACACGTTAGTACAACCCATCTAAGTCAGCCAGCACTATATGTAAGCCTCATATCCCAAAGTCTATAAATGCAGGTCCCTCTGGATTACCCTAGACTTTGAGCTCTTTAACTCTCTTGGAAATGCCATCAGGGCCATCCACAGACACCTAACAACTCGTCTTTTCACTTTTACCTTAGACTAGCAGTCACCTGTCTCAAATCCAACATTCTTTTACTGCACTTCTTTGTCCCAAAAAACCCTGAAGTGAGGCAGCTGCTCTGAATCTGGCCCAACACTAATCCAAAAATGTACAAATAGATCAAACTCAGTCACTACCATGTCACAGGCGGCAACAGTATCCTACAGTTGTTTGGTTAAAAATGGCTCAGTCTGAACACAATACTGTAATTTACTTTTGGCTTAAAGCTGCATTTCAGAGGCAATGTTACTCTCTGGGAACACAATTGGTAAGAGATAAACAAGCTGCCAATGTTCCAAGAAGACAGGTGGTTCACAGCAGCTAGACACAAATGTATCTCTGCCTCTATCACAGCACCCTTTACACATAATGTAGCATCGTTGGCCATTGGCCAAAGGTTTGTGCAGTAGGTGCTTGATGTGATTGCCTCAGGGTAGGATCTACATAGTTACTAGGACACACCACAACTGTATGATACACTCCCTGCCTGCACAACAGCAGACAAATTAGAAATACTACTTTCCTTTACTAAAATTAGTAATTTCTCGCTATCTGCAATTCTTTCTTTCATTTCTTATAGGCCACTTCCATCCCATCCCCTCATTTAGATCTCCCCTTGACAGGGTCTAAAACAGGCAATAAAATTTTCCATATGTGTTTGTAATTGAAAGCGGTTTATTATGCCTAAGACAGCATAACTGAATCATAGCTAACACTTGGTTCAAGAATCATAAAAGAAGGTTACCTACATGGAAGAAACCTGAAGATACTGATAGGTTTCAGATAGATTATATAATGGTAAGACAAATATTTAGGAACCAGGTTTTAAATTGTAAGACATTTCCAGGGGCAGATGTGGACTCTGACCACAATCTGTTGGTTATGAATGGTAGATTAAAATTGAAGAAACTGCAAAAAGGTGGGAATATAAGGAGATGGGACCTGGATAAACTGACTAAACCAGAGGTTGTACAGATTTTCAGGGAGAGCATAAGGGAACAATGGACAGGAATGGGGGAAAGAAATACAGTAGAAGAAGAATGGGTAGCTTTGAGGCATGAAGTAGTGAAGGCAGCAGAGAATGAAGTAGGTAAAAGACAAGGGCTAGTAGAAATCCTTGAGTAACAGAAGAAATATTGAATTTCATCGATGAAAGGAGAAAATATAAAAATGCAGTAAATGAAGCAGGCAAAAAGGAATACAAACGTCTCAAAAATGAGATCAACAGGAAGTGCAAAATGGTTAAGCAGGGATGGCTAGAAGGCAAATTTAAGGATGTAGAGTCTTATCTCAATAGAGGTAAGAGAGATACTGCCTACAGGAAAATTAAAGAGACCTTTGGAGAAAAGAGAACCACTTGTATGAATATCAAGAGCTCAGATGGAAACCCATTTCTGAGCAAAGAAGGGAAAGTAGATAGGTGGAAGGAGTATATAGAGGCTCTATACAAGGGTGATGTACTTGAGTTCAATGTTACAGAAATGGAAGGGGATGTATATGAAGATGAAATGCAAGATATGATACTGTGTGAAGAGTTTGACAGACCATTGAAAGACTTAAGTCGAAACAAAGACCCGGGATTAGACAACATTCCATTAAAACTACTGACAGCCTTAGGAGAGCCAGTCCTGAAAAAACTCTACCATCTGGTGAGCAAAATGTATGGTACAGGCGAAATACCATCAGACTTCAAGAAGAATATAATAATTCCAATCCCAAAGAAAGCAGGTGTTGACAGATGTGAAAATTACGAAACAATCAGTTTAATAAGTCATGGTTGCAAAATACTAACACAATTTCTTTACAGAAGAATGAAAAAACTGGTAGAAGTTGACCTCAGGGAAGATCAGTTTGGACTCTGTAGAAATATTGGAACACGTGAGGCAAAACTGACCCTACAACTTATCTTAGAAGCTACATTAAGAAAAGGCAAACCTATGTTTCTAGCACTTGTAGACTTGGAGAAAGTTTTTGACAATGTTGACTGGAATACTCTTTCAAATTTTGACGGTGGTAGGGGTAAAATACAGGGAGCAAAAGGCTATTTACAATTTGTACAGAAAGCAGATGGCAGTTATAAGAGTTGAGGGGCATGAAAGGGAAGCAGTGGTTGGGAAGAGAGTGAGACAGGATTGCAGCCTCTCCCCGATGTTATTCAATCTGTATATTGAGCAAGGAGTAAAGGAAACAAAAGAAAAATTCGGAGTAGGTATTAAAATCCAGGGAGAAGACATAAAAACTTTGAGGTTCACCGATGACATTGTAATTCTGCCAGAGACAGTGAAGGACCTGTAAGAGCAGCTGAACGGAATGGACAGTGTCTTGAAAGGAGGATATAAGATGAACATCAACAAAAGCAAAACGAGGATAATGGAATGTAGTAGAATTAAATCGGGTGATGCTGAGGGAATTAGATTAGGTAATGAGTCACTTAAAGTACTTAAGTAGTTTTGCAATTTGAGGAGAAAAATAACTGATGATGGTCGAAGTAGAGAAGATATAAAATGTAGACTGGCAATGGCAAGGAAAGTGTTTCTGAAGAAGAGAAATTTGTTAACATCGAGTGTAGATTTAAGTGTCAGGGAGTCGTTTCTGAAAGTATTTGTATGGAGTGTAGCCATGTATGAAAGTAAAACATGGGTGATAAATAGTTTGGACAAGAAGAGAATAGAAGCCTTCGTAATGTGGTGCTACAGAATAATGCTGAGGATTAGATGGGTATATCACATAACTAATGAGGCGGTATTGAATAGAATTGGTTGCATTACGTACAAGGCAGATTAGTGTCATACAGTACCAATCTGCAGTGTACGATATGATGCAAATATGTTATTCAGTTAGCAAGAGCATGCCGCTATTTCGAGGCAGCATGACTATTACGAGCCAAAGCAGTTCTACATATACCCTGAAAATAATGTATGTTGTCGAAATAACTAAATACACAAGGTCCTATGTTTTAACACCCCCTTGTATTCAGTGTGTGTACGTCGCAAATTCTCGCAAGTGTACCATATACTGTCGGTCATTCACCGTCTTCCATAGAGCCCACAAAGCAAACATGGGTTATCGGGAACGTCCGACTCCACCCGTCTTGTTTGACCAATAACGTCACCAATATGGCGGAAACGACCATTCACAACTCCCATATCGCGACTATGACGTCGTTACGAAAACATGACAACAAACATAAAAATAGATCGAAAAACAGTCAGACACAATATTACTCCAAAAATATAGTGAAACTAACGGGACAAGCGGGGGAAATTGGGGGTTTTTGGGTGGAGACAAACTAAAAATAAACACACGCCACTAAACCAGACGACAAAAATGATAAAATAAAACGACAACAACCTTCCCGAAATCAACTAAAAACAATATCCACTGGAACATTTCCCTCGAGTTATATAGGTCAACAGAAACTACCGATACCACACTATAAATCTCAGAACTTTCGCCACCACCACACTTATTACTACCATAAAAAAAGAATCAAAATGGATTCGAACACTTCCCTCGACAAGGTATTCTTAAGACATCACCACATATAGCCGTTCCTGGTCCGAGATCCTGGAACATTAGTAAGCCTCATTTCTTCACGACTTCTTCCACAAATCCGAATAGTTTAAGGAACTTTGTTAGAGACAATGCAGTGTCCCCCATCATCGCCAACAACCGAAAACTATTGACGTTGTCAGTCATATCCACATCTATCAAAGACATGAACAATGCAATTTACCAAAATTCACACACGACGAACAGAAAGAAACTACAATAACGTCGACATAACAAAACCAAAACCGTTAACCCACTGAAAAATATTCCGCTGAAAGCACAGGCACTATCGACACCACACACGTGCAATGATACCGCGCAAATGAACCCCATACGCCACATAACACGCTACCCATAAACACACCGCCAGAGAGAACCACCGACCGCAACAACACGCTACCTATAAACACGCCACACAAGCAAACTAAACCAAATACATCACCTGTCACACAACACATAAACACACCACCAGAGAGCACCATAGACCACATCAAAACGACACCTATAAGCACGCCATTCTCACAAACTAAATTCCGCGCCTTCGTGACGTCACACACCACAAAAGCCGACGGGTGGAATCGGACGCTTCCGTTGACCCACTTCGTTAACGAAAGCAATCTTTCTAGTCGGCCTATCAATTGCAGAGGTCGTCTTACAAGTCGCGACTTACTGAACCGCCACGGAAACAAGAATAATTCGATTTATGTAAGAGATATCGTAAGAAACGTATACAACACGTAACTGTTACGTCATAGGGAGGTTTACCTTTCTCTGGAGGTCTAAACAGCAACCCGGCTGGATAAATTGGAAGTGAGGAACCCGGAATTGTGCAGATTAGAAGTTTCGAACCGCAATCGCTGGATACAACCCGCTAACTGAGGCGCCACGAACCCGTGGTTCGGGGATGTGACGTCACAAGAGCTGGCCAGCCAATACGGCCGCAGCTCGCAACTTTTCAAAGCGCTCTACACACGTACCAACTGGCCGAGCGACAAACTGGATGCGTTTGGCGTTTAGACGGACCGAGTGATGAATTTCCTTGTCGGGATGTCGTGCGGGTAGGAGTAACCGACGCACGCCCGCCTCCTCCTCCTCCTCCTACCACCCATTCTCTGGAAAAGTGCAAAACATCCCCACCAACACCTGAGGTTTTGTGGACCTCCTACCACGCCGTGCGTCAGCGCCGGCACGGAGACCTGCCTCTGAACTAACAGAGCGCTCCATTGATTCGGGCTGAAACACGCCTCCTCTCTCTAGGACAGGTGCAGGACCCACCCGGGGCAGGCGATGAGTCGCACGGAGGTGAAGGTGTGGATGTTTTACCAAATAGGCGCGCCTCCACTGACGGAACAGTTTCTGTCAACCTGCAGATTATGGGGCCCCTCATCATACAAGATATTTCCAGTCAGCGTTTGGTGTGAGAAAGTCTTCGACACCTAGTATATATGCTAACAGCTCATGTCTAAAACTACATTTGAAATCATTTCTTACATCTTTTTCATAATTTCTTGTAAGATAAAGGAAACGTTAACATTATTTTAATAAGCCATTTTTGCACCAAACTGAAGAAAGTTACTGATTGAATTCTATATATTTTAAGAAAAGTGAGTTGGTTATATTTAGAGCCGGTCTGGACAAATGGCGCTGAGGGGCGAGCGGTGGAGAACAGGAAATGAAAAGCGAGTCAGCAGCCGGACGCCGCTAGAGAGAGCCAGTCGCCTTGTCACATTTTTCCGACAACACCGACTGTGCTAAATTAGATTTACGTTCTGAATGAGGAACATCACTGCGTCTACGCACTTGAAAGAAAAAGTGGAGAAGTCACATCATTCAGTGCTAAATGGAAATTGCTCTTTGAACGCCATGCAAATTGCTTATACACCATCGCACTATCATGAGCTGTAAAAAACGTTCATTGGAACGTCGTTACACCACCAGGCACAAAGACGACTTCATTAGGCAAAGAAGAGTTAAAAGAAAAATAGGGGAGTGACAAAATCTTTTATGGTCGACGTCACCAGTTATTTGATTTCATCAAGTCTCTTAATCCAAGGGGAGGATGATTTACATATATGGCCGACTATATTGATGCTATAAAACAAAAGTTAATCAGCTTCTAGTTCATGACATAGAACATTTCTCACAGCTCAAGGCAGTCATTTCTCGACCAGACATGATTACCTTCGTTTCAGTAATTGAAAAATTTCGTCACCAGTTCTCAGACAAAAGTCAAGACTTTGCACGTCGAAAACTGATTTCGATTTATTTGTCAGTCCGTTCATGGTTGTGACTGCTAATGTACCTCCTCATTACTTCCCACTTGAGCTGATATGACCTCTAATATAGTCCACTACAGGAATTTACAAGAATCTTATACAATATTACCCCAAGAGCCATATCCTCGACTGCACAGACAATTCGGTAAAGTTAGTTCAACGTTTCGATCAACGCAAGTGTGCGAACGGTATTTATTCTGTTGTAAAATTGAGGAAATCCCCTCAACGTTCGGGTTTAGCAGATTTTAATCTCTGCGACCCCACGTGTTTGTGTCACGAACCGTAGTTCCATCTATATCACATACTAGCTTAGCACCCGATACTTTTCACGCGTAGTCTGTATCCTCTGCACAGATTTTTTTTTGTTTTTCTTTAATCAAATTTTTATATTGTTCACAAATTGCAACACCTTCTAAACGTTTCACGCTAATGGAGGCCATATATGCATGATCTTTTCCGAATGTAATTCTGACCAAAAAGCAATTCCAGGAGCTGTAATTCAAGGATTCTGTTAATCTTGCCGTTTGCATTCTTGTGATCATATTTCCATTGAAACACATACTTCTTTATAGCTAACCTAGAAGTGAAATACTCGTACCCATTTCGTAGGCTAAGCTTTACAATTTTTTTAATGTAACGAAATATTTTCCTAACAATTTTACGCCCTAAAGGTTTGAATTTCTGTAAAGAGTAAACAAATACATATTTTTTTAATTTCTAACAATTCAAATACTAATTTCCAAAGATTTATCTTTGAAAATGTTTCTATAATGAAATAATTTTATAAAACCTTTTATCCCCTCTTTCACTCCCTTAAGGCACTGAATTTCCAAAAAAGTGAAACTTTTTTTAATTAACATCCATTTTCATAGATTTAGCTTTAAAATAGATTAGTTGTTCTGTAATAATGAATATTGTGCAACCTACGACTGTTTTTAAATAGTGATAATGAATTATTTCCAGAAAACGTTCACTATTTTCCCCACTTAGTGGTTGAATTTCCAAAATTGCTGAAACGTGTATTTTTTTACTTCTAACCGAGAAACCAAATACTAATTTTAGTAGTTCTAGCTTCAGAACTGCCTTAATTGCGACATATTTTGAGAAAGCCTTCCGTCCCCTATTTCACCCTCTTTTTTGTCTTCAATTTCGAATGATCCCTACTTAAACGATATCTACAGTATAAGATTCACACCCTCTCCAAATTTCAAGTTTCTATCCATAGCGGTTTCGGCTGGGCGATGATGAGTCAGTGAAACAGTCTGGCCCTGAACCTTCCTGGCAGATTAAAACTCTGTGCCGGACCGAGATTCGATCTCGGCATCTTTGCTTTCGCGGGCAAGTGCTCTACCAACTGAGCTATCCAAGCACGACACACGATCCGTCCCGACAGCCTTAATTCCGCCAATACCTCGTCTCCTTCATTCCGAACTTCACAGAAGCTCTCCTGCGAACCTTGCAGAACTTGTGGAGCACTTGCCCGCGAAAGGTAACGGATTCGAGTATCGGTCCAGCACACAGTTTTAATCTCCCAGGATGTTTCATAGCAGCACACACTCCGCTGCAGAGTGAAAGTCTCAGCCTGGCCTTATTTGACCCCCTTAGGGGTTGGTTTTCCAGAAACAGTGAAACACGTTTTTTCTTTCATTTCCAAACAAGACGCCACATACCAATTTTCATAGATTTAGCTTTAAAAATGCTTTCACAATGAAATATGTGCATAAAACACTTCACCGCCTATTTCACCCAACCTGCTTCCCTTGCAGAACGAGTGGTGAAGTGGAAGAGTCTGCATGAGTGGTAAAAGGCAGTTACTTAGTTGTGTTCATACTTACGCGCGGCGTAAAAGTGCAAACGATGCTTTTAGTGCTCCGTTTGACCCAATTCGTGGTTGTTTTAAAGTTATCAGTAACCCCCCCCCCCCCCCCCTCCCTCAAAATCCAACTCCAGATTCGCCACAGGATCGAACTCCCTTATGTATAAGAGCTTGAAACGTCTGATTGCTTTACAAATCAGTTAATATGTTAAGCTAGTTTTTCACCCATCTCAATGTGTATGACGTCATACGTCATATCACTTGAACTATGCGTCGTACAACGATATGCTGTTGCAGGTCCGTGTAGTGGTATATGTGTGGATACTGCCTGCAAAATATGTTGCGAATTGAGTCAGTAGTAAATAAATAATGAATTAAAATGTCATAACTGATCATGGCTACAAAATACTAACAGGAATTTTCACAGAAAAATGAAAATCCTGGTAGTAGACCACCTCGGGAAAGATCAGTATCGATTTCAAAGAAATGTAGGTACACATGAGGCAATACTGACCCTATGACGTATTTTAGAATATAATTCAAGGAAAGACAAACCTACGTTTATAGCAACTATATACTTAGGGAAAGCTTTTGACAATGACGACTGGAATATTCTCTTCGAAATTCTGAAAGTAGCAGGGATAAAATACAGTCAGTGGAGGGCTATTTACAACTTGTATAGAAACCAGACTGCAGTTTTAATAGTTGAGGGGCATGAAAGGGAAGAGTGGTTGAGAAGGGAGTGAGACAAGATTGTAGCCTTTTGTATGTTCATCCTTTTAGCAGGAGGTCTCTGGGACGACGGCCGTTTACTATCGTGACAAAAAAAAAAAAACCACACACCTACAGCTGTCCTTATGATTTTAACTTATTTTGTACCGCATCAAAGACAGCCTGAAGATGACGCAATGAAGCGTTGAAACTGGTAGCGACAAAATAAATTAAAATCACGAAGACAGCTGTAAACGTTTTTATTTTTTGTCACGAAGATTGTAGCCTGTCCCATATGTTACTCAATCTGTACATTGAGCAAGCAGTGAATGAAACCAAAGAAAAATATGGAGATGGTGTTAAAGTCCAGGGAGACGAAATAAAAACTTCAAGGTTTTCCGATGACATTGTAATTCTGTCAGAGACAGAAAAGGGTTGGAAGATCAGTTGAATCGAATGGATAGTATCTTGAAAGGAAGATATAAGATGAACATTAACGAAAACCGAAAAGAAGGATAATGGAATTTAGATGAAAGGAAAATGGAAATGCCGTGTGAGTAGGGCCTCCCGTCGGGTAGACCGTTCGCCTGGTGGAAGTCTTTCGAGGTGACGCCAACTCAGCGACTTACGTGTCGATGGGGATGAAATGATGATGGTAAGGGCAACACAACACCCACTCCATGAGCGGAGAAAAATCTCCGGCCCAGCCGGGAATCGAACCCGGGCCGTTAGGTATGACATTCCGTCGCTCTGACCACTTTTTTTATTTATTTTTGTTTTGTTTTTAATCTAATTTAGTTCGTTTTCGTCCGTTGTATCCGTTC
This sequence comes from Schistocerca serialis cubense, assembly GCF_023864345.2. Classification (NCBI taxonomy): domain Eukaryota; kingdom Metazoa; phylum Arthropoda; class Insecta; order Orthoptera; family Acrididae; genus Schistocerca; species Schistocerca serialis. The sequence continues at coordinate 965,469,010 of NC_064641.1, forward strand.
TGGGCGGACGTCGAAAGACACCCGTTTGAGTTCGTTGTTGTTTAATTAACTCAGTTTTTTTTATTACAGAGGGGCAACTAGCCCTCTGACCGAACACGCTGAGCTACCGTGCCAGCTACCACGGGCGGACACTTAGAGGAATTAAATGAGGTGATACTGATGGAATTAGATTAGGAAAACGAGACTGAAAGTAGTGGATCAGTTTTGTTATCTAGACAGCAAAAAAACTGATTATGGTCGAAGTAGAGAAGATATAAAATGTATACTGGCAATGGCAAAAAAGCATTAGTGAAGCAGAGAAATTTGTTAACATCGAATATAGACTTAAGTGTTAGGAAGTGTTTCCTGAAGTTATTTGTCTGGAGTGTAACAAAGTATGGATGTGAAACACGGATTATAAACAGTATAAACAAGAAGAGAATAAAAGCTTTTGAAATGTGGTGCTACGGAATAATGCTGAAGATTAGATGGGTAGATCACGTAGCTAAAGAGAAGGTACCGAACAGAATTGGGGAGAAAAGAAATTTGTGGCATAATTTGACTAAAAGAAGGGATCCATTGATAAGACACTTTCTGGGACATCAAGGGATCACCAATTTAGTACTGGAAGCGAACAGTGGAGGGTAGAAATCGTAGAGGGAGACCAACAGATGAATAAACTAAGCAGATTCAGAAAGATGTAGGTTGCAGTAGTTATTCGGAGATGAAGAAGCTCGCATAGAGGAGAGTAGCATGGAGAGCTGTACCAAACCTGTCTTCGGACAGAAGACTGCAACAACAAAAAACCGGATCCTAAAACTTTAATACATGAGAAACTTTTTTTCCTACTTTATGAAGAGCCATAGTGAGAATAAGTTTCACGTCCGTTTGAAATTATAAGTTTTTTGTTCCCATGTCTGCTACACAAGTTACAACCTTATACGAATTACTGTCTAAGGCGACAATAATTTCATTCAAGAGGGCGGCTGTCATGCGAACATCAAAATCAAAATAAACAGGTTGTTTCGAACTTGCAAATAGTCCATGCACCATAACAACTAAAACATTACTGTGGGGTCCTGACACTCTGTCCTCTTGTTGATCATAGTAAATCCTACTGTCGATGTTCATTTCGTCGAAGGACGAAACGCAAACACGTTGCCTGTCAGTGAATGTTTTAGCCTGCATTTTTATCATAATCAAAACATCTTTCAAAATGCCACGACTGCAACTAAAACAGCGGTTTATCCAGGCCCTCAACGTCGACACAGCTGGTGGAGGATACCCGATTTTTTTCCTCGGAAAATTATAACACTTCCGAGATATAGCACGGAGAGTAATTGATTTACAAATGTCTTCGTTACTCCATCTAACCCTTTTTGAGTCACTTAATAAACTTTTTATTTGATTGAGTGAAAATACACTCCTGGAAATGGAAAAAAGAACACATTGACACCGGTGTGTCAGACCCACCATACTTGCTCCGGACACTGCGAGAGGGCTGTACAAGCAATGATCACACGCACGGCACAGCGGACACACCAGGAACCGCGGTGTTGGCCGTCGAATGGCGCTAGCTGCGCAGCATTTGTGCACCGCCGCCGTCAGTGTCAGCCAGTTTGCCGTGGCATACGGAGCTCCATCGCAGTCTTTAACACTGGTAGCATGCCGCGACAGCGTGGACGTGAACCGTATGTGCAGTTGACGGACTTTGAGCGAGGGCGTATAGTGGGCATGCGGGAGGCCGGGTGGACGTACCGCCGAATTGCTCAACACTTGGGGCGTGAGGTTTCCACACTACATCGATGTTGTCGCCAGTGGTCGGCGGAAGGTGCACGTGCCCGTCGACCTGGGACCGGACCGCAGCGACACACGGATGCACGCCAAGACCATAGGATCCTACGCAGTGCCGTAGGGGACCGCACCGCCACTTCCCAGCAAATTAGGGACACTGTTGCTCCTGGGGTATCGGCGAGGACCATTCGCAACCGTCTACATGAAGCTGGGCTACGGTCCCGCACACCGTTAGGCCGTCATCCGCTCACGCCCCAACATCGTGCAGCCCGCCTCCAGCGGTGTCGCGACAGGCGTGAATGGAGGGACGAATGGAGACGTGCCGTCTTCAGCGATGAGAGTCGCTTCTGCCTTGGTGCCAATGATGGTCGTATGCGTGTTTGGCGCCGTGCAGGTGAGCGCCACAATCAGGACTGCATACGACCGAGGCACACAGAGCCAACACCCGGCATCATGGTGTGGGGAGCGATCTCCTACACTGGCCGTACACCACTGGTGATCGTCGAGGGGACACTGAATAGTGCACGGTACATCCAAACTGTCATCGAACCCATCGTTCTACCATTCCTAGACCGGCAAGGGAACTTGCTGTTCCAGCAGGACAATGCACGTCCGCATGTATCCCGTGCCACCCAACGTGCTCTAGAAGGTGTAAGTCAACTACCCTGGCCAGCAAGATCTCCGGATCTGTCCCCCATTGAGCATGTTTGGGACTGGATGAAGCGTCGTCTCACGCGGTCTGCACGTCCAGCACGAACGCTGGTCCAACTGAGGCGCCAGGTGGAAATGGCATGGCAAGCCGTTCCACAGGACTACATCCAGCATCTCTACGATCGTCTCCATGGGAGAATATCAGCCTGCATTGCAGCGAAAGGTGGATATACACTGTACTAGTGCCGACATTGTGCATGCTCTGTTGCCTGTGTCTATGTGCCTGTGGTTCTGTCAGTGTGATCATGTGATGTATCTGACCCCAGGAATGTGTCAATAAAGTTTCCCCTTCCTGGGACAATGAATTCACGGTGTTCTTATTTCAATTTCCAGGAGTGTATTTTTCCCAGCACACGAGTAATTTCCTTAGACACAAGAACCTCCTTATTAATTTCTTCCTCGCGCGTAAGTCGTCGCGTTCTAGACAGCTGATTCCGAAGGTATTTATTTCTCGATCGAAGTTGCACACACTTGTCTGTAAGAACAGCATTCCTTCTTTCTAATGCCGCTATAGTATTCATCAAAGTAACTTTATCTGTGCCTGAAAAAAAATTGTCATCTGTACATGTGTTCTTATTATGATGTTTCTTATTTGGTGACAGCTTTTCCCGAGTTTCCAGAGATCTGTTATGTAGTTCTCGTTTCTTATACCGTTTGGTTCTGTCTTCTGTTGCAGGTGACACATTGACAGTCGCACTACTGCACGGCAAATTGCACGAAGGAACTGCATCTGGCTTGAGCATTCTTTTTCGGTGCAAATTAAGTAATTCAGACTGTAAATGCCTTAAGTAATCTGTTTCTGCGAAATGGTGAGAGCATATTCGTGTATGCGCTACATTTACACTGTCTTTCCTACAACATTTCGACAACCATAGTTTTTGTAATGTTTCATTACGCGGGAACTGTGATACATTACGTCAGTTCCCTTTGTGTTCCGGTTGTACGAAAAACAGCCCGTAACAGCACAGCCTGGCTTTGTAAAAATTAATTTCCTCACTCTCTTGTAGATTCTCCAATAAGAATTTCACAGGACGAACAATAAACTACAGAGCTGGCGAACACAATGTTGATCCCGCTGTCCATTATTGCTAACTATTTCAGTTCCGAATGAAATATCAATTAGAGCAAAAACCGTAACACTCCCGAATTCCGAATGTTTCCGCTATTGACTTGAGTACCTCAGAAGGAAGAACTCAATCAACATACTCCTTCAAACACAACACAATTCGAACTGTGTACTGTATGCGCTCTACTGAGAAAACATATTGCTTTCTGTGCATCGCTTACTCCTGCTATTTAAAACACATCTCTGCGATATCTAGTTACAAATTCTTAGTTACATAGAGACGTGTAGTCCAGGGTGATGAGTTACAATACAGCATCTCCGGTCTATTGCGGTCTAGCTGTGTTGGTGAGGCAGTAAATTTCCACAGGGCAGTGACTGCGTCACTGCAGTTCACTTCGGAGGTGTGGCGGTGGGACTTGTGGTCCCGTACCACCCTCTGGCGGTGATGGTGCTGCATGAGTCCGGCAGAAGGGTTTTGCCTAGCATGGGCGGCGGAGGGTGTGGTGGAGGAGCTTGTAGTGCCGTGGAGGCCATGAGTTACATAGTGCAGGCTGTTCTTATTAATCCGCTAAACACGTCGTTTCAACTGCGAGTAGAGAACCACTATGTGGTGCACTAACCAAACTGGCTTTCTCCTATGTGTTGAAACGTAAGTTCCTCACAAATCATGTACGTTTAATCACTGTCTTCATAGGCTCAGCAAGGGGAGTTCTTACCCCCTCCTAGAATGGAATGTAGACTTTTTATTATTTTCAGAATTCTCATGAATTTCTAGAAATGACTGTCACTGATTGTAGCGTTGCTGAATCCAAGAGGAAGTAATCTGGCTGGTGCCCGTGCGGTTCTAGGCGCTTCAGTGTGGAACTGCGCGACCGCTACGGTCGCAGGTTTGAATCCTACCTCGGGCATGGATGTGTGTGATGTCCTTAGGTTAGTTAGGTTTAAGTAGTTCTAAGTTCTAGGGGACTGATGACCACAGATCTTAAGTCCCATAGTGCTCAGAGCCATTTTACTCTGGCTGTAGCAAATCACCGCAGCGTTTGGTTGTCACTTTGTTAATGGGAAATTATTCTGTTTTTCGTGCCGTAGATTTATTTTGCAATCTTGGGGCACGTGAAACTCTGCGGAACATTGCCAAAAAACAAAGGACGTACGGATCAGGAAGCGTTGTGAGTGTTATGTAGCTGTTTCGTTTCAGTAACTCGTGGAGGTAAGGTAGATGTGAGGCATCACAATTCTACCAAGAATCATACAAATAGATTCGACATCAAGGTATATGTCTACATTCATGATTAAAGAAGATACCCAGGAAGAATTTCTCGTTGCTGCTGCAGAACTAAAAAACGGCTTATAACGTTGTCAAGCATCAATCCTTCAGCTCTCTCGACTGTACCGCAAAACTGATTTCCGCAATGTATCTTGACTCCAAAGTCGCCGCATAAACAAAACAACAACAAAAAAAGGTTGAAATGGCTCTGAGCACTATGGGACTTAACTTCTGAGGTCATCAGTGCCCTAGAACTTAGAACTACTTAAACCTAACCAACCTAAGGACATCACACACACCCATGCCCGAGGCAGGATTCTAACCTCCGAACGTAGCGGTCGCGCAGTTCCAGACTGTAGCGCCTAGAACCGCTCGGCCAACCCGGCCGGCAGCAGTCTACAGACAGGACCAAAGCTACAGCGATTGTTAAAATCCTCTCACCGCACTCTGTGTCCGAATGCATAAAACAACTGAAATAAGTTTCATTCTACGACGCAGGCAGTGACGCATTGAGCCACAACGTTGAAAAGATGTTTCTTCTTTTTCCTTTACTTGTTCAATATTTTATTGAAACTGGTGGAATCCAACAGAAGTTACTGAAGTTTGATTCGCTGAATACGAAACATCGGAGACAAGTGCAAAGTTTTATCCTGACCTTTAAAGACAAATGCCAATTCCATTAGACAAATTAATCCCTTTTTGTGGAAGCAGTATCAATACCAACTTCGGAGCGCTTCATTAACATGGTCACCGGAATTCGTTCCTGAAAATTAAGGAACTAGGAAAAAAACAAGGAATTGGATGCTCTGCCCATGTTCTCGACATTACTACTCAGAAGAACCAAAAATCGGATACACCTACCTAATCTAGTGTAGGATCCCCGCGAGCACGCAGAAGTGTAGGGACATAGCGTGGCATGGACCCGAATAATGTCTGAAGTAGTGCTGGAGGGAACCGACATCGTGAATCCTGCAGGGCTGCCCATAAATCTGTAAGAGTAGGATGGGTTGGAGATCTTTTCTGTACAGCACGTTGTAAGGCATCCCCATATGCTCAATAATATTCAGGTCTGGGGAGGTTAGTGATCAGCGGAAGTGTTTAAACTCATAAGAGTGTTTCTGGAGCCATTCTGTAGGAATTCCGGACGTGTGGGGTGTCACATAGTCCTGCTGGAATTGTCCAAGTCCGTCGGAATTCACAATGAACATAAATGGACGTAGGTGATCATACAGGATGCTTAGGTATGTGTTACCTGACAGAGTGGTATCTAGACGTATCAGGGGTCCCATATCATTCCAACTGCACACGTCCCACACCATTACTGAGCCTCCACCAGCTTGAACAGTCCTCTGCTAACATGCAGGGTCCATGGATTCATGAGGTTGTATCCACATCCGTATACATCCATCCGCTCGATACAATTCAAGACGAGACTAATTCGACCAGGCAACATGTTTCCCGTCATCAACAGTCCAATGTCGGTACTGACAGGCCCAAGCGAGGCGTAAAGCTTTGTGTCGTGCAGTCATCAAGGGTATACGAGTGGAGCTTTGGCTCCGAAAGCTCATATAGATGATGTTTCGTTGAATGGTTCGCACGATGACACTTGTTGATGGCCCAGCATTGAAATCTTCAGCTGCGGAAGGTTTGCACTTTCGTCACGTTGAACGACTCTCTCCAGTCGTCGTTGGTCCCGTTCTTGCACAATCTTTTTCCGGCGGCAGCGGTGTCGGAAGTTTGATGTTTTACCGGATTCCTGATATTCACGACACATTCGTGAAATGATCATACGGGAAAATCTCCACTTCATCCCTACCTCGGAGATGCTGTGTCCCATCGCTCGTGCACCGACTATAACACCACGTTCAAACTCACTTAAATCTTGATAACCTGCCATTGTAGCAGCAGTAACCGATCTAACAATTGCGCCAGACACATGTCTTATATAGGCAGCGCAGTATTCTGCCTGTTTACATATCTCTGTATCTGAACACGCATGCCTATGCCAGTTTCTTTCGCGCTTCAGTGTATATCAAGTGTTGCTGCAGACTTAACTGACGGAAATAATCGTCATGAAAATATTTCATAACTTTTCAATATACACGATTAGGACAGAGAAGTAGAAAGAGTTCTGCTTACACGATGGTGTCAATCATCAGGTTCCTCTGTCTCACTCAAAAGCAAGATGGCTGTCGTTAATGCCCACAACTGAGAGATTCTTAAGCCGTGGATTCCATTAATACAGATTTTGACGGTGAAGACAGGTCACCTATAATAATTTCAAATTTTTTTAGTAGTCCGATCAGTGAAATTAACTTCATGTTTCTGCAGTCAATCTCGGCTCTTTGAAAAAAATATAAAAATCGTGGAGAATGATAAAGCCTCGATAACTGAAATAAGAAATACAATCATTAATCGACACACAAAGATGTCTGAATGAAAGGAAGACTGGAAATGTTATTGGCATGCAAAATCAAGATGAATTAGAACAAATTAAAGAATGGGAACCATAATCAAGAAATAATTAATTAAGTTTGACGTAGACACAATGGTTCTCTATACCATAGCATTTGATTAGTGTGAGAGATTGGCTTTCTGTTTTAATAAATATCAAGTTTTTGATTGGGCCTGAAACCCCAGATCGGGTGAAGATTGAAAACATTATTATATACCTGACTAAAAATGTGAATACTTCAGGCGACAATTATTTTTAGGAATATGTGTACATGAAGGGCTTTTTAGAAACTAAGCGTGACTGGAAGAAAAGTGTACATATTTTCTTAAGCAAATCGAAAACCATGAACGCAAATGCCAACGGCTAAAATCATGCGAGTATTTGTTTTCTATTCCCACATTCAACGCCACTGTGGAAAGAGTACTTTCGCTGATGTCGGCCCAGTGGATTGATGGAAGAAACTGACTGCTGCCAAAGACTGTGGAATCAATCCTACACTGCCATTTAACTGCAAACTAACTTGCACGGATTTTTATAAATACTTAAAAGGGAAAAAAAGACTTGCAGGAAAAGGTGAAATCTTCCGGACATTATTGTGTACCAACTACTTCGGTCGCAACAAATTCCACGTATTTCGTTTCTAAATAAAAAGTGATTATATTAAATGAAATTTTTACTTCATTTCTACACCCCCATCTCAGAGCGCCCCGACGAGGCCCCAGATAGATATGACAATCCTAGGCATGAATCAAGTATTTAAGTGTTTAGGTATATACCCATTGTTTCATTACCACATGCTACTAGTCTACATCGTAGAAAACTATCGCAGCATCGGAGTCGAGGGAACCAAGGTCTATGATAAGGATTAGGATGGAAAAAACTGACCGGTTAAAACCGATACCGGTATTTTAGTTCTTCATAACCGGTATTTTTCCGTATTTTTTGGCCTAGGTAATAACAGGTGTTTTTATTTGTCACTAATAGCTGGGAAAAGTACTGAAGTATCAGTTAGCCATAGCAGCAGTGCAAAATTTTTGTTTTTTAATAAAGACGCGTTTATTTTCAGACAGGCACAATTAAAAGCTAGCTCTCGGCCACAGCCTTCATCAGCAAAAACGAAACACACACCACTCACACACACAAGCAAGCACACCTCATGCAAACACGACCGCCTACTCCAGCATCTGCGGTCAGAATGCCTGTCTGCAACTTAACATGTCTTCTTGACGGGAAGTAGCAACCTATCTTTCCCGCATTGTTGGTGTTCCTACTTGGAATTTCCCATGGTTTGTTTTTAAATAGATCTTTTTTTTTTTTTGGAAAAACAGCAGTTTTATTCAGACATTTTCCATTGTTTTGAAATACTGCATTATTGTAGAAAAAGAGAAAAGTGATCAGCGCTATTTTAATAATACTGCCGACAGAAACGACCAACAAATACATGGCATAAGAAATGGTACAGCATTGCTGTGACAGTTATGTCCCTGTTGCCATGTGTCGTGGCTTAACGTAAACGTGTGTGCGTGCAGTGTAGAAGACTTACCCCCACCTGGTCTATATGGTAGTTTCTCCCTGTCGTCACCGGACATCAATCCCATTGGAGAATGGCACCAATCCTAGAGTCCCATCCACGAGCGATGGCGGTTCGCGCAGGCAAGGACGGGGATTGCATTGTTGCCGGTTACAAGTGGCAGCTGCCGTACTCGCATACACCAGATGAAAGCGTGTATCATGCAGATTCTATCTCTCGCTTGCTAGTGCAGAATTAGTCTCCTACCACCAACATCAACCGTGACAACTCGAAACAAATGGAATAAAAATTCGACAAAGAACTCGCTACGATCGCGTATGATGGTCGCATTGCGCTAACAGTCACAGCACAGCTCTCAGAACACTGCTGAAGACTCATTGGCTACCGAAGAACGCGCGACGTAGGTGCACAGAACGAGCCTAAATTCGAACGCCATTGTTCGTGATTACATCTATAGTCTGCAAACACATTCCATTAAAAGTACTGATAGCGTTGGGAGAGCCAGCGCTGGCAAACCTCTACCATCTGGTGCGCAAGATATATGAGACAGGTGAAATACCCTCAGACTTCAAGAAGAATTACAATAATTCCAAACCCAAAGAAAGCAGGGGTGGACAGATGTGAAAATAACCGAACTATAAGCCACGGTGCAAAATACTAACACGAATTATTTACAGACGAATGGAAAAACTGGTAGAAGCCAACCTCAGGGAAGACCAGTTTGGATTCCGTAGAAATGTTGGAACACGTGAGGCAATACTGACCCTACGACTTATCTTAGAGAATAGATTAAGGAAAGGCAAACCTACGTTTCTAGCATTTGCAGACTTAGGGAAAGATTTTGACAACGTTGACAGGATTAATCTCTTTCAAATTCTGAAGGTGGCAGGGATAAAATACCCTGAAGCGAAAGGCTATTTGCAGTTTGTACAGAAACCAGATGGCAGTTATAAGAGTCGAGGGGCATGAAAGGGAACCAGTGGTTGGGAAGGAAGTGAGACAGGGTTGTAGCATCTCCCCGATGTTATTCAATCTGTATATTGAGCAAGCAGTAAAGGAAGCAAAAGAAATGATCGGAGTAGGAATTAAAATCCATAGAGAAGAAATTAAAACTTTGATGTTCGCCGATGATATTGTAATTCGGTCAGAGACAGCAAAGGACCTGGAAGAGCAGCTGAACGGAATGGACACTGTCTTGAAAGGAGGATGTAAGATGAACATCAACAAAAGCAAAACGAGGATAATGTAATGCAGTCGTATTAAATCGGGTGATGCTGTGGGAAGTAGATTAGGAAATGAAACGCTTAAAGTAGTAAATGAGTTTTGCCATTTGGGGAGCAAAATAACTGATGATGGTCGATGTAGAGAGGGTATAAAATGTAGACTGTCAATGGCAAGGAAAGCGTTTCTGAAGAAGAGAAATTTGTTTACATCGAGTAACGATTTAAGTGTCAGGAAGTCTTTTCTGGAGTGTAGCCATGTATGGAAGTGAAACGTGGACAATAAATAGTTTAGACAAAAAGAGAATGGAAGCTTTCGAAATGTGGTGCTACAGAAAAATGCTGGATATTAGACGGGTAGACCACATAACTGATGAGGAGGTATTGAATAGAGCTGGGGAGAAGAGAAATTTGTGGCACAACTTGACTGGAAGAAGAGATCGGTTGATAGGACATATTCTGAGGCGTCAAGGGATCACCAGTTTAGTATTGGAGAGCAGCGCGGATGGTAAAAATCGAAGAGGGAGACCAAGAGATGGATACACTAAACAGATTCAGAAGGCTGTAGGTTGCAGTACGTACTGGGAAATGAAGAAACTTGCACAGGACAGGGTAGCATGGAGAGCTGCATCAAACCAGTCTGCAGACTGAAGACCACAACAACAACATTATGGTAACCGTAATAAATCTTAAGCTTAACAAAAATTTGTTCATCGTATACAATAAGAATAGAAAGTAGCTCACCTGCTATCTGTGTCTACATAATATGCGTTTATCCGCTTGTAGCCCTTGAAAAAGGACAAACCACCACGCAAAATACGAGCTCTTCAACCTCAGTTTTCATCCTTTAGCGCTGGCTATTTATAATGCCCAAATAATGGTGTGATCCTCGATTACAACATGATTTTTGAGCTGAGTTTCATAAAATTAGAATCAATAGGATAATACTAGTAATTTTTCGTAGTATTCAACCACTTAACACTTGTCGAGAAAATGAGTGAACAATGGTCGGACTAAGTTTTCTTTTATTGCCTATTCATAATTTTGATTCTATTTATCTTGAAACTGAGGAAGTCAACTTTTTTCTACATTTATTACACGAAATAACAGAAATAAAAACTTAAATCGGTTATTTCAAAATTTGAGCGGTCAGGTGTCCGTGGCACTGACGTTGTAATAAACCGATATAACGGAAAACCAGTTGTTTCAACGATAACCACCATGCGGCAGCAGTGTCTTCTGTTAACATCTGCCCATCCGTAATTTAAGAGAAACGTTATTCATTGTCTCTTTGCTCTTCTCTTTCTCTGCACTCTTGCAGCTCACTTCTGTGGCTAACAATTAAGCATTATTTTGATCGGTATCTCACAAAATAATTTGTTAGTTGTCATGAGTTTAAATGTACGTTTCCAGTTCAAACCGTTTCTTGTGCTGTATGTGCGTTCTGTGTTACGATATAGTGTTCATCCCGTGTGCTAAAAAGTAAAAAAATAAAATAAAATAAAAAAAGAATAAGGTTATACAATAAAAAGCTTCATCACGAACAATTTTCAACTGCAAAAAGAAAGACGCTTTCGAAAAGGTTCTACGACAAGCATCTTATCTTCACACATTAAAACCAATTTATGCTCAAATGGTGATGTCATTAACACTACCCTCTCATAATGTGGTGCTTTATAAAAAACTGAAAATGTATTGTTATGTGAACCAACTGGTATCCCATATTCAGCTAGGTCTACTGATAGCGACCGTGAAATAATCACAAATCCAGACCCAGGCACTTGACCTAATACGTTAACATCCTCCATGATAAATGAAATTGTACAGAAAGGCTCTATTAAAATTGTATATTTTTATTATCTTTAATACGAGAGGGGAGGAAAATTTTCAATTCATTTTTACGTACCAACTTTACCCAATGGAGAAAAAAGGGATCGAAAATGGATTGTGTATTCGAAATGCACCAAAAACGTTCTTTGTTACTGTTGTAAAATTTTTCGATCTCCTACAAACAAGCTGTCAAGTGACAGACTCTGTGACTGGGTTCATTTAGGAGATCGGCTTACAGGCCATGAACAATTAGTTGCCCACATACACTCTGCAAAAAGATGCATACAGTGTGAGACAGTTGAAACAAAAAAGTGGTAGCTATGGAAGTGAACTACTAGAAAGAGAAAAGGAACACTTGTTTTCGGCTCTAAACAGAATTATACGCGCCACCAGGTATCTGGCTGAGCATAATATGGCCTTCAAAGGAGCCAGCTAAAAGCTCTGTCAATATAATTATGGAAATTTTTTTGGTTTAATCGAAATAATTGCAGAATTTGACCCTGTTTTGCAGAAAATTTTAATCGCGGTTAAAAACTTAAGAAATTCTTGACCGTTCTTGTGTACAAAAACATTCAACATTAACTCATAAATTTGCTTGCACTCAAAGTACAAAACGTTAATTTTCTAGAAGAAAGTACATATTTTTCAGTCATCCCTCATTGTACTCCTGATACAACCAACAATGAACAAATGACTTTGCTTGTTAAGTTTGTAAACCTATAAGAACACACAATGACTGTAGACTGTATGGATGTCTCTTCAACAACAGGAGAAAGTTTGCCTAAAACCCGTGCATCGAAAGTAGACCAACTAGGTCTCAGTATTCGTGGCTGCGGAGGCCAAAGTTACGAAAATGGTACAAATATAGAAGATAATTGAAGTGGTGTTCAAACCAGAATCCCGATGTAATCCAAGAGCATTTTATTTGACATGTGCTAGCTGGAATATTAATCTTGTGCTATCAGATGCGGCAAAACCTACAGCAAAAGCAGTCACATTTTTTCGTGTAATTCAAAGACTATACTTTGTTTTCGGTGCATCCTCCCAGTGAGCGGAAATCATATTGAACAGAGTACCAAAATTAACAGTGAAGAAGCTTTCAGAACCTCGATGGGAAAGCTGGGTGGAGAGTGTCGAAACTATGACGTACCAATCAAGAGAAGTCACAGATGCCCTTCTTGGGGTGAGCAATAGCATTGATGAATTGAAAACAAAAAGCGAAGAACACTTACTTGCTGTGAACGAATTAGATAACTTCTAGTTTATTGACGGTGTTGTCATACGGTATGAGCTTCTCTTTGCCCTTATAGCAGCAAGTAAGGCCCTCCAGGCAGGAAACATGAATTTGAAATTAACAACCAAATCGCTCGAAAGTTAAACAAAATTTAAGTGAGAATTTCCGTGAGGAAGATTTTTTTTCACTACGAAAGTGATAGCTGAAACTTTACAGATTGGGCAAAATTTGAACAAAAGAGAACTGGCACCAAAAGAAACCAATTTGGTTGTAAAAGTGACGATGTACTTTGCAGAGCACAGCTTCCAGAGGAGAAGACGAAACGACTTTTTCTACCCTGTGTTGACACAGTATTAATAAGTTTGCAACAAAAGTTTGGGTAGCTGACTAAGTATTCCGAAATATTCAGTTTTTTTCATCAAAAAACTTGAGACACTTATAGGATAAAGAACTGAAAACGCTATGAAATAAACGTGTCAGAGAGCTAAGTATAAAAGGTAAATGGTGAATAATGAAAAGACATTGTTGCGTCAGAACTTTTGACAGAAATCAAAGTGTTCAGAGAAAAAGTGAACAAGAATATGAGAACTTCAGTGCTAATATTGAAATACTTAAATGAAATTGGAAATCCATGACCCAACAATTACTGCTAACCATGCCAGTGACTGTCGCTTCCAGTGGGAGAAGCTTTTCACATTCGAAGCTGATCAAGAATTACGAGGGGCGTTCAGAAAGAAATGCAAAAACATTTTTCTCTGAAAGGAGGTTGGTTTTATTTTGGGTTTCAGTACACCATATTATACTCCACACTTCTGGCTGCAAGAGACTGATTTAACTGTAGGATCTTGGAGAAACATTTCGTATTGTGTTGATTAAACGGGATTCTTTTTGCCTTGCTTCGTGAAACTTTATTAGGACTTTAAGCCCATTTTCGAATACAGAACTATTTCCGAAGATGGAAACCACGTGCAGGTAAATGCATGTCAACTTCTTAATCTATGAAATCTCGCCTTAAACTATAAATGTTGCCTATTTTGACGTTTATATTTGCATCGAACAACTTTATGACATTTAATGGGACAGTGTTTACTCCAGCTACGAATAAGCGGACTGGTGTAGATCTGTGTGCAGAGGAATGAGTATTTCTGTGATTACTTATTTATGAACGATAGCACAAAGGTTCCCCTTCTAGTTGCAACATTTTCTAAAATCAGTGAATAACTGAAGTAAGTCGAATGCTGGGAAAAAGTGAATTCCAACTGAATGACCGCGAACGATACGTTGTGAAGATTGGCGAAGCGCCGCAACTGACCTCGTACACCCTCCCTGCCTCCCACTGCACGGCCCGTACAATTGTTGGCCAGTTGGTACTCCTGCATTCCTTGTTGAGTATGTTGCAACTGAGACATGCGGAAAAACTTTAGACACACAATAAAAATGTAATAAATCATTACTGGAATCACTGGATAAGATACCTGCTATAAAATAACGACATGAGTAAAAGTCTGTTTGATCTTCTGCACTCCACGATTTAGGAAGGAAAAATACGTCTTCTGACTTCACACTCAGAGTTGTTCCCCTCTTTTCCTGGGCCTTCCCGAATCTCTTCTTGGTTGTGGCTTATTAGCCCAATGCGTTTTGGCAATCTGTCTTCATTTATCCGGTTAATACCTTCTTTCGATCTTCTTCTGTTACCGTCCACTCTCTAATATTCTAAACGTTAAGTTCTGATCTTCCGTGTTCATTACGAATTGGGTCTAATATTTTGTACACCCTCTAACATTTCTTGAAGTCCTCATTTCCGACCTTTCGGTGTTACTGACGTCCGTCTGTCTCACTCCCATTCATTAAACCTGGTGATGCCTTTATTTACTTTTATTCTCATGCCCTTTCCTGTCTTGTTACTCACCGTCACCACAAATGTGTTCAAAAACGTTGAAACGTAGTTTCAGTATATCAGCCTTTATTGTCACTTATTTCAGCAGCCAGATAGGAGAAATAAGGGATTTGTTCTGTAGCTTTTGAGTTGATAATAGTCTTTGAACAGAATGGGAATATTCCCTGAAATGCCATTACGCTAGTTTTAGGTAGGGAGAGTGTTGTACCTAGCGGATAGTGTATCTAGGAACACGTGTTTACTTTTCGTCGTTACTTCAGTCACATGACAAATCTTAGACTCACATGAAGAAATTCTCGTTGGAGACCGCCATAAGCAGTTTACGCCATTTTCTTTAGTTTTTAGCACTGATAGAAGGTTATCTTTCGTGAAGTATTCTTAAATATTTCGCATTGTACACATTTCAATTGGTGTATAATATACAATGTGACTCAGCTGCCCCTACGGATGTTGTTTTATGCAGCCCGCCGTGTTATAACTGGCCTTCAAAGACCATGCGGGAGATTTTCATTCTCTCGCTCGCCACGCGCAAACTACAAATCCTTGAGAAACAATTAACAGGACATTTTTGTAGGAATAATTTTACATTGGGGTCCGTTTTCGCTAGAGGCCGTAGTTTTCGAGTTACTCAAGAAAAACGTACAAAAGTGCCCTTCAAATGCATCCTTACTCCCACACTCAGCCCCTACCAGTCGGGATTTCTAGTACGTTGTTTACGGCACTCGCTCCTACTATTCGACAAAGATTTGTGACTGCACGAATTATTTCCCACTTTCCTTCACGTGGTTTCCATCTTGGGAAACAGTTCTGTACTCGAAAATGGGCTTACAAGCCTAATAAAGTTTATTCCTATATTCCACCACTGGATTAGTTGAGCACTTAAGAACTGTGTTAATTTTACCTAACAATTTAGTGAATTCTAACAGTACAAAATAAACAAAACTGTTACATCGTTGAATTCGTGTGGCTTTCAGACTACGAATGTACTCTGCTTGCGAGGG
This sequence comes from Schistocerca serialis cubense, assembly GCF_023864345.2. Classification (NCBI taxonomy): domain Eukaryota; kingdom Metazoa; phylum Arthropoda; class Insecta; order Orthoptera; family Acrididae; genus Schistocerca; species Schistocerca serialis. Next base: position 965,484,995 of record NC_064641.1, read on the forward strand.
TTAAGTTTAAGCGTAACATCTACAAAAGTCGTTTTTCTTTCATTACCCTCGCGGACAGGGTAGTAATGTTAAGGGTATAACCGACTATGCTGGTGGCGTGATACCCCAATCAACGCAGGCAAAGAAAGGTCGAAAATAATTTTCCCACTGAATTTTTTGCACATTCTATATCTGAATGTGTTCAATAGCATCGTTCATTTTCTCCAGGGGCATTCACCACACATTGTGTCCCATAAAGGTCTCGTTTCATGCGTTTTGTCTATCACTTGCAATAATGCTGTTTTATTTTTCGTGTATTCGATTTAGCCCTATTACTGTTAATTTTACACCCCATGCAGTCTTCCCGCCTGTCACTGGCTTAACAAGTAATTCTTGAACATCTCGGTTAAACTACGGTGTTTCGTGTGTAGCACCGCCTCCCATTACACTTGCTGTTTTCGTACCTAAAGCTTCTCGTGCTGTATCTTGTATACGAAAAAATTGTATTGAGATCTCTACACATTATGTTGAGCTCATCGAATCAGATCGTGAAAGCTTTATCGAAAGACGAGAATGCGAGACATTTCCTCGTTTCCAGACGCCTCTTCGGCCTGCAATCTGACTGACTGGAGTAGCTATCCTGGGCTTACATTGTTATACACAGCGACAACAGCGCCTCAAGCGGTGGAGAAGCTACGCTGCTGAATACGGTATTCATTAAATGTAAACAGTATCGTTTATATTCATTTTTAAGATGTTTTTTTTACGAAAGGCAGCGTATGTAGTGCAAGAAATTGCAGTAATAATAGGAAGAAGACACCAAATTTGTCATTCTTCAGGTTTCCTAAGGACCCTGAGAGGTATGAAACATCATATTAGAGCGCTCTTTATTTACGATTTTTTTCTAAACTGTATTGAATTACTGAATTTGTTTTTCTATTTTAGGAGCAAGAAATGGTTAATAAATAGTAGAAGACAGGACCTGCTGCAAAAAGATGCCCTTTATTTGCACAATAACGTGAAGTTTTGTGCGTTACATTTCGAGTCAAACCAGTTCATGAGCACGGAAAAGAAGACATCGATATGCAATGCTGTTCCTACGTTATTTGTCGTGCCGAATAAGCCACAACTAGTGACGATGAAGAGAAAATTGCCATACAAACGTGAAAGTGTTACTGCAAAAACAATAAAACTGTCTCCTGACACAGAAGAAACTACTACAACAAGTGTTACTACACGAGAGACATATAAAATCACTAACAACGGAATCTGCAACACAGACATCTTTTGAAGATGAAATGCTTAGATTACGTGAAATTATTCGCGTGTTGGAAAATCGTGTGAAATGTAAAAACGTGCAAATCATTAGACTTAGTACAAAATTACTACGTGACAAGGAAAGTGCCCATTGTAGGAATAAACTGCAACCGCGTCACAGGACACAAGTACAAAAGGATAAGCTCATTTTAAAAAGTGTTGGTTCCAAGTACTTGAAAAAAGATGCTCTCGATTTATTGATAAGCCAAATCAGTATACCACTGAATGGAAAACGTGGTGCGAGATGGGAAGATGAAACTAAGTAATTTGCACTTAATTTGTTGTATTGTAGTACTCAGGCATACAGTTTTTTATCACGCTGTTTTAGCCTTCCATCAGTACGTACCTTACAAAGGTTGTAAGTAGGCTGTTTATGTTTTCTTATTGGCAACGTTACGTAGCGCTCTGTATGAAAATCGGCAGCTGGATGTGAACAGCGCGTAGCGTTGCGCAGTTGGAGGTGAGCCGCCAGCAGTGGTGGATGTGGGGAGAGAGATGGCGGAGGTTTGAAATTTGTTAGACTGGATGTCATGAACTGCTATATATATTATGACTATTAAGGTAAATACATTGTTTGTTCTCTACAAAAATCTTACATTTGCTAACTATGCCTATCAGTAGTTAGTGCCTTCCGTAGTTTGAATCTTATATTTAGCCGGCAGTAGTGGCGCTCGCTATATTGCAGTAGTTCGAGTAATGAAGATTTTTGTGAGGTAAGTGATTTGTGAAAGGTATAGGTTAATGTTAGTCAGGGCCATTCTTTTGTAGGGATTTTTGAAAGTCAGATTGCGTTGCGCTAAAAATATTGTGTGTCAGTTTAAGCACAGTATTGTATAGATTTTTCTAAGGGGACGTTTCAAGGTATGTGGAAGATATACAGTTAAATTTTGGGATAAATAATAACATATTTCATCTTTCAAAGCAGAAAGTGCAGCAGTTACCATAAACTGATATAATTGTTAATTTGTCTATGGATGAGATGTCACTAATGGAAAATTTGATATATGACAGCTCTAGGGATCGTGTTATTGGATTTGAAGACATGAGTTTCATACGTACATCTGTGGTTGCCAATACTGCATTAGTTATAATGATTAACGGCATCTTCTCAAATTTTAAACAGCCATTAGTATATTATTTCTCCAAAGGACCAGTAGGAGCCACCCATCTGACGCGCATATTTTTTGAAGTTGTCAGAAAACTCACAGAGATTGGTTTGGTTGTAAAAACATGTGTGACAGACCAAGGCTCGAATTTTGTGGAGTGGAGGCACAGACTGGGTATCACACCAGTTAATCCATGCTTAGTACACGAAGGGAGTAAGATCTTTTTTATGACACCTCACACCTGATAAAAAGCATACGTAATAATTTATTCAGGTATAACATTATCCACACAACAGATGAAGGAGGGATTGGCACTGCTTCAAGGAAGGACATTTGTCATTTATACTCAAGTGATTATGAAAGGAAGTACAAGTTGGCCCCCAAGCTCACTAAAAGAGCTGTCCAACTGCTAGCATTTTCAAAAATGAAAGTAAACACTGCAGTTCGTGTGTTGAGTCATACAGTAGCAGCACGCATTGAGACACTTGTTACTTGTGGCACCATATCATCATCTGCTATTGCTACTGCAGATTTTTGCCAAAAAGTAAACGATATTTTTGACATATTTAATGCATATAGTGTTAAAGGGCCTGTTTCCTTAAGGAACTGCATTACAAGTGCCTCAAGACATTTGGAAATTTTAAATACACTGAAGCCATAGATGTTGTTGTTGTTTGTTGTTGTGGTCTTCAGTCCCGAGACTGGTTTGATGCAGCTCTCCATGCTACTCTATCCTGTGCAAGCTTCTTCATCTCCCAGTACCTACTGCAACCTACATCCTTCTGAATCTGCTTAGTTTATTCATCTCTTGGTCTCCCCCTACGATTTTTACCCTCCACGCTGCCCTCCAATACTAAATTGGTGATCCCTTGATGCCTCAGAACATGTCCTACCAAACGATCCCTTCTTCTGGTCAAGTTGTGCCACAAACTCCTCTTCTCCCCAATCCTATTCAGTACCTCCTCATTAGTTATGCAATCTATCCATCTAATCTTCAGCATTCTTCTGTAGCACCACATTTCTAAAGCTTCTATTCTCTTCTTGTCCAAACTATTTATCGTCCATGTTTCACTTCCATACATGGCTACACTCCATACAAATACTTTCAGAAATGACTTCCTGACACTTAAATCTATACTCGATGATAACAAATTTCTCTTCTTCAGAAACGCTTTCCTTGCCATTGCCAGTCTACATTTTATATCCTCTCTACTTCGACCATCATCAGTTATTTTGCTCCCCAAATAGCAAAACTCCTTTACTACTTTAAGTGTCTCATTTCCTAATCTAATACCCTCAACATCACCCGACTTAATTCGACTACATTCCATTATCTTCGTTTTGCTTTTGTTGATGTTCATCTTATATCCTCCCTTCAAGACACCATCCATTCCGTTCAACTGCTCTTCCAAGTCCTTTGCTGTCTCTGACAGAATTACAATGTCATCGGCGAACCTCAAAGTTTTTATTTCTTCTCCATGGGTTTTAATACCTGCTCCGAATTTTTCTTTTGTTTCCTTTACTGCTTGCTCAATATACAGATCGAATAACATCAGGGAGAGGCTACAACCCTGTCTTACTCCCTTCCCAACCACTGCTTCCCTTTCATGTCCCTCGACACTTATAACTGCCATCTGCTTTCTGTACAAATTGTAAATAGCCTTTCGCTCCCTGTATTTTACCCCTGCCACCTTCAGAATTTGAAAGAGAGTATTCCAGTCAACATTGTCCAAAGCTTTCTCTAAGTCTACAAATGCTAGAAACGTAGGTTTGCCTTTCCTTAATCTTTCTTCTAAGATAAGTCGTAAGGTCAGTATTGCCTCACGTGTTCCAGTATTTCTACGGAATCCAAACTGATCTTCCCCGAGGTCGGCTTCTACTAGTCTTTCTATTCGTCTGTAAAGAATTCGTGTTAGTATTTTGCAGCTGTGGCTTATTAAACTGATTGTTCGGTAATTTTCACATGTGTCAACGCCTGTTTTCTTTGGGATTGGAATTATTATATTCTTCTTGAAGTCTGAGGGTATTTCGCCTGTTTCATACATCTTGCTCACCAGATGGTAGAGTTTTGTCAGGACTGGCTCTCCCAAGGCCGTCAGTAGTTCCAATGGAATGTTGTCCACTCCAGGGGCCTTGTTTCGACTCAGGTCTTTCAGTGCTCTGTCAAACTCTTCACGCAGTATCGTATCTCCCATTTCATCTTCATCTACATCCTCTTCCATTTCCATAATATTGTCCTCAAGTACATCGCCATTGTATAGACTCTCTATATACTCCTTCCACCTTTCTGCTTTCCCTTCGTTGTTTAGAACTGGGTTTACATCTGAGCTCTTGATATTCATACAAGTGGTTCTCTTATCTCTAAAGGTCTCTTTAATTTTCCTGTAGGCAGTATCTATCTTACCCCTAGTGAGATAAGCCTCTACATCCTCACATTTGTCCTATAGCCATCCCTGCTTAGCCATTTTGCACTTCCTGTTGATCTCATTTTTGAGACGTTTGTATTCCTTTTTGCCTGCTTCATTTACTGAATTTTTATATTTTCTCCTTTCATCAATTAAATTCAATATTTCTTCTGATACCAAAGGATTTCTACTAGCTCTCGTCTTTTTACCTACTTGATCCTCTGCTGCCTTCACTACTTCATCCCTCAAAGCTACCCATTCTTCTTCTACTGTATTTCTTTCCCCCATTCCTGTCAATTGTTCCCCTATGCTCTCCCTGAAACTCTGTACAACCTCTGGTTCTTTCAGTTTATCCTGGTCCCATCTCCTTAAATTCCCACTTTTTTGCAGTTTCTTCAGTTTTAATCTACAGGTCATAACCAATAGATTGTGGTCAGAGTCCACATCTGCCCCTGGTTCCTAAATCTCTGTCTTACCATTATATAATCTATGTGATACCTTTCAGTATCTTCAGGGTTCTTCCATGTATACAACCTTCTATCATGATTCTTAAACCAAGTGTTGGCTATGATTAAGTTGTGCTCTGTGCAAAATTCTACCAGGCGGCTTCCTCTTTCATTTCTTAGCCCCAATCCATATTCACCTACTACGTTTCCTTCTCTCCCTTTTCCTACACTCGAATTCCAGTCACCCATGACTATTAAATTTTCGTCTCCCTTCACTATCTGAATAATTTCTTTTATTTCATCATATATTTCTTCAATTTCTTCGTCATCTGCAGATCTAGTTGCCATATAAACTTGTACTACTGTAGTAGGTGTGGGCTTCGTATCTATCTTGGCCACAATAATGCGTTCACTATGCTGTTTGTAGTAGCTTACCCGCATTCCTATTTTCCTATTCATTATTAAACCTACTCCTGCATTACCCCTATTTGACTTTGTGTTTATAACCCTGTAGTCACCTGACCAGAAGTCTTGTTCCTCCTGCCACCGAACTTCACTAATTCCCACTATATCTAACTTTAACCTATCCATTTCCCTTTTCAAATTTTCTAACCTACCTGCCCGGTTAAGGGATCTGACATTCCACGCTCTGATCCATAGAACGCCAGTTTTCTTTCTCCTGATAACGACATCCTCTTGAGTAGTCCCCGCCCGGAGATCCGAATGGGGGACTATTTTACCTCCGGAATATTTTACCCAAGAGGACGCCATCATCATTTAATCATACAGTAAAGCTGCATGCCCTCGGGAAAAATTACGGGCGTAGTTTCCCCTTGCTTTCAGCCGTTCGCAGTACCAGCACAGCGAGGCCGTTTTGGTTATTATTACAAGGCCAGATCAGTCAATCATCCAGACTGTTGCCCTTGCACTACTGAAAAGGCTGCTGCCCCTCTTCAGGAACCACACGTTTGTCTGGCCTCTCAACAGATACCCCTCCATTGTGGTTGTACCTACGGTACAGCTATCTGTATCGCTGAGGCACGCAAGCCTCCCCACCAACGGCAAGGTCCATGGTTCATGGGGGGGGGGGGGGAAGCCATAGATACAGTCACGGAAATTTGTAGATGCTGATGGGGAAATCTTTTCACCTAGGATTAAGTGTGTTAAAGGACTTCTGGGTAACATAAGCGCTTTGAACATGTTTTTTGATGATGTTGTGGATGGAACCAAGTTATATTTATTAACACGCAAAATTAATCAAGATCCACTGGAAAACTTTTTCTCAGTGATAAGGCATAAAGGCGGTTTTTGTAGCAACCCATCACCACGACAGTTTTGTGCTGCATTCAGTAATTGTGCTTTAAGCAAATTAATGGTCACACCCAGTGTAGCTACCTCCAACTGTGAGGGGATCAACTGGGTTCAGACAATAGTGGATATGAAAGCAGCGCCCAAATTACTTGTTTCACCACTGTTGGACGTCAGTGACACGAGTTCAGTGATCAGACTACCAAATGTGGAAGTTCAAACAGACCTCGGAGAGGTAAACAGCATGAGATACGTGTTTGGTTATGTATTAAAGAAACTGCTTACAATTCATGACTGTTATAAATGTAGGACAGTACTTGTAGATGGCAGCCAAGACTTAGACGCAAATGACAAAGTTTATTGTCATTTTAAAAGCTATAAAGGCAACTTTGGAAGCCTATTGATTTGTGCAGAAGATGTCAAAGAATTTGCAACTCATTGTGAGACTAAGATGACTTCTACTTTTGATGAATATGCTCACATAAGTAATTGTGGTGCTTCCTTTGTGAACACCCACCTGGGTGCTGTGCTGAACCAAGCTGGTGTTAATAAGACTGTTTGTGAAAGTGAGGCTCTTTTACATTATTAAATTCATGAATCAAGAATTAGTCTGTAGGAGCAAGAGAAGAAATAAAAAAGTGATGAAGCTGGCTCATTTGGGTTGCTAAAGTGTTAGGACTGATTCATTCATTTAATTTTATTTTCGTGAAATGTATCAATGGGATATAATAAAGTTGTAAAATAGTCATGGTTTTTATTGAGATAACGTGATACCATAAAGAATAAGATGGAAATTGTATTTTTGGAACCATGCTTCCTGCGAAGCAGAACGTAATGAAAGGTGATGTGTCGCAACTGCCGTGAGATAACGTGATACCTCTGCCAGGCACTGAAGGTAATTTGCAGAGTATCAATGTTGATGTAGATGTGTTACATTCATAGGAAAATCCCAGAATGTATTATCAGTGCTAACATGAAAGAAAAAACAAACAAAAGAGGAAAAATTTAGCGCACAGGAGGGCCTACTTCCTTCAGCCCTTACGCTACACTATAGTTATGTAATTTCGGCCTTTTGTCTTGGGTATCACAGGGACCCGGCAGGTTAGCCGAGAGCACTAATGCGCTGCTTCCTGGACTCGGGTAGGCGCATAGTCCCAGGATCGAATCCGCCCGGCGTATTAACGACGAGGGCCGGTTGCTACTTTCGCGTTCTCGTCAGTATGGAACCAGAACGTTTAAGTTCTACCACCGTAGAGACGGAAGATCCGCGATGCGGAATGTCAGAACTGTGTAGTAAGTAGCGGCCGGAGCACCACCACAAAATTACCCAGCACTAACACTCCAAACTATCCACTCTCGGATAGAGATTTTAAACGTGTTCAACCCAGTGGTAACGTATCGAACTATTTTTCTCCGAATCATACAGTTTGGGGGAAAAGCAGTGAGAATAATTACTTTTGGAAACCTTTCATCAGTCAAAGCCTGTTATAACATTAAACTGTTTCGCTTAATAAAACGGCCATCAGCCCAAATCGGGCACAGTGTCCACACAAAAAGATGAAGTCAATTTTCGACACTGAATAAATAACTACTTTCACTTACTACGGTCACTTGGCAGTAAGTACTATTAATCCCACTTTCTGTACGACTAAATTTCATTTCTTTAGGACTATTAATGTTTTACTAACACCAATATTTATCTGGCTTTCTTTGACATGGAGAAGCAACACGAACAATTACTGTTAAGACTGTTGCAGTTAAACATTTATGTTACTTTACTTTGAGAAATACTATTGAAAACTTATCCTCATGGTCACGCAAAGCGGTGGCTCTTAAACTGATACGTGCAAACTTTAGTATTTAATAATGAGATTCAGAATTTGCTACCAAAACAGTACTATTGCCAGTAATTTACTATTATTCAAGTTTCAATAAGCATCAGGATATTCGGAATAAATTCGTTTAGGTAAGGACCCTACTGAGGTAAATGAAATAGGAAAATTACGGTTAAACACAAAGGTACATTGAACACTTATATTCCACTGATTGAAGAAGGATGGTTCATACTGTGATACACTTCTAAATAAAGTACTTTGCCTGTTACTGATGTCGAAGGTGGCGTGAGGCGGTGCTGCGTAGTAACATTGCGCACGTACGGCTCTTGATTTACTTATCTCTGTCTTCCTCTTGGTGGCGACGATGAAATTGCAAATTTTTGAGCTATTAATTTATTTCCGTGCTGCGCCAATCATGTAGAACATGTCAGAGGCCAAAACCCAGTCTTGCAGGTAAATTAGGGGCCTCTAGTGCTTGACCAACGACATGCGTGTTCACCACTTGCATTGCAGCTACCGACTCTATGCTACTCGCGCGCCAATTCTCACTCGCGCGCCCCACCAGCTTTTCCATTCCACCACAGAACGGAGTTCCGTTCTACCTATGATCCCTACACTTCTGCTTACAAAAAACCTACGTATGAACCATCTACAATTGCATGACAGCATATACATACAAAATTAACATAATTAATTACAGTTGTACTTGAAATATTACATAATTATTTACAAAATATGTTTTAATACATTTATTCCACCTACGTCAAAGACGTTATTTTAAACAGATAAACTACACTTAACAAGAGTGGCTGTGTGGCTTGTATTGCTGCTGTGTAAGTCACGTGACCAAGTGGCGCGTGACCTTGAGTGTGCGAGAGAGAGCGCTGTGGAGTGTGTGAGAGAGAGGTGCCGCGAGCCCTAGTATTACTAGGCTCGCGGCGGGCTAAAATCAAGTTTGCAAGTCATTTCCGGCGGCTGATAAGGCGCGCTCTTGAATGGGCCTGTCGCTGCGTGCCTGGTGGGGGGCAGGAAGTACATCCTGTTACGAGGCAGCAGCAGACTCAGTACAGTATTTTATTCATTTTGCAAAATTATTATGGAACAAAAAAATTTTAAAATATACAGATTAATGGCAGTATTATATTTACATTAGCATTACACGGTGTGCTGGTCAGCCTGGATGTGGTTTTTAGGCCGTTTTCCACATCCCACTAGTTGAATACCGAGCTGGTCCCGCCTCAGTTACACAACCCACAGACATTTGAAACACATTCGCACTATTTCATGATTTACACTAGATGCAGACAGCTGGGGTACACTGATTCTTTCGCCTGTGGTACAGGGTGAGGTCAGCAACCCCTTCAAATTAGCCAGGCCACATCAGATTGTAACCATGCCGACCCTGAGGAAACTGCGGGATGAGACACAAGCGAAAGAAAGACAGAAAGAAGTCTTGGGTATCACAGTGTCTCTTGAAGGCTTATATTGCTGATGACAGGGGTGACGTGTTTGTGACAAATCTTCAATGTGCCGTTACTGTAAGTTGCAGTATAAAACAGATAAGTGTGCCAAAGAAATATGGCGCCTGCCACGTCGAGTCATTTACGTCTGGAGCGAATGCATGTTGAACGTTTAACGTCTTCGCCTTCAAATGACTGTGTGGAACTAAAAGTGGAGTTTCGCGTCACAAATTTATGCAGTTTCCGTACGACACAAGCTCCGTACGGACTTTCAGATTCAAATGGCCGTTATGGCCGCCCTTCCCCTACCATTGTTAGTTACTTTTTTCCTCAGTTATCTGTCTTCTGGCTGGTTTGATGCGGCCCACCATGAATTCCTCTTCGGCGCCAAACTCCTCATATCAGGGTAGCACTTGCTAGCTACGTCGCCAGTCACTTGATGTATTCCAGTCTGCATCTTCTCCTTTAACTTTACCCTTTATATCGAGTGCAATGGACGATAATCCCTTATGTCTTAACACGTGTCCCGCCATCCTACTCCTTCTTCTTGCTATGTTTTCCACGTATTTCTTTGGTCGCAGATTTCATGCTTTCTACTGGATGTAAAATTAGAGCCTCTTGATAACTTCATTAACTGATTGTATAGACAGTGTGGACTCCTACCGTCTGTTCTGTCTCTTGGTAATTGATTGAGGGAACAAGGAGAACCCAGGATAGCGGGAGAGTTTTCCGTTCCATGAGTCCTGCTGTAACGCTACCGCCCTACTCGGACGTAGGTTAGCTATATAAAGCCTGTACTGTAATAAGTTCACGGGCTTCACCTTATGAACAAGGATTTTAGTACAAAAGTTGACCGCGTGTACCTAATAGAAGCAAGATCGGACTTATACTTAGTCAACAACTACAGTGATGCATCAAGCAAATGTACAGTATAATTATTCTTTCGCATGGACAAGAAGTACACACAGTAGATGCTACCTATAACCAACAATTCGGTCGCCAGCCTACTTAGGCAATTAGTGAGTTTTTCCTTGTACAAGTGGGTGCATGTACAAGCATAGTAACACGTAGTAATGATGCGTTATATGGCAAAGTTTGGAACCCGAAAAATCCACTGAACTAAAGTTTTCTCTTTTTTGGTACTAATTTGGACGAGCTACATTTACACAACACCACACAGTAATGATTACTACGAACTGCATTTAGTATGTTGAGCAGACTGAAATCGGGCATAGATTGCCCTAGCGTCGACAATCTTAAAAGTACACACACAATATCACTATGAATAATGGAAAAACTCTAATACATTTAGGATTAATATAGAATTTAGCTTTACTGGTCAAATTTGATCAGTACACATCAAGGTTTGAACGAATGAACAAGAGCAAAAGGGGGAGGCCCTGAAACTGTTATAGTCGTTATTCTGAAACTTTCTAGTACTGAAGGCAAATTAACACACAAAATTATCAATCTCTGGATAACTACTCTTTTGTCTTACTTCTGAATAATTTAACTGTCATTATTTCTGTCTCAAATTAATTAAATAACATCGCTAACTCAATCCAACAAAAACTCTTTTGTTCTTTACCAATATTTGCAACAGCACACAGAACTATAGATTCCTTTATGGCATAGATTAATCTGCTGATAATTTTCATTAACACAGACATTAAACTTTCAGTTTAGGATACTCGGATTGCACAATACGAGGTAAGGATCCTGTCTAGGTCAGTGATCAGGATAAGTCATGGCTAAAGCAATTCTGGTGAAAGTCACGTTATTATTGAACCATTAGAAACAGTTTCGACACTGGTCCACACAGATACACTTCTAAAGATGAAATAAATGTTTGACCTGTGCAAGTCGGTGCGGCGGTTGGCGGGCAGCGAGATAGCGGGCAGCACGGCACACATGCAAGCACGGCTAAGTCTCACCCAACATCGGCACTTTCCATCTTCTTAGCGTCGTAATCTTTCCAATTTTGTGCCTCAGAATATAGCCATGCCAAGTAGCCGTCGGAATCGGTTCATCCGAGGCTCAATGGAATCCACTTTTCCTGGGTAGCCTCCTCGGTACAGTACGTGTACTTCCGACTGTTGCTGGCCTCCGACTGTGTTACTGAGCCCGTTGTGCCGAACCGCGCCCAGTGTGCGTTTTCCCGCCTCGCCTGCCTCCACCCTTTCCCGCTCCCCTACAGGTAGGGTATTCACCACAGGTTTTCTACTACCCATATCCTAATGCATTACCTACGTATGGACCAAGTGTATAAATTACAATTTTCACATCTTACAATAGTTTTAACATTAAATACACGTTCCTTTGATTACCACATTATTTGAAATCTAACATAAATAATATTCGTTTCAAAAGTTACTCACAGTTTCTTTAACATGACACGAAAAGAATCGAAAAAGAAATTCAACACATTGCTATTATTAATTTATCTAAATTCATAAAGAAAAAAATTCTTATACGTATAATTCTCGTTACACATGCCCCTGTTTCCATTAAATTTTCTTAAGTCCAAATTTTATGGGAACACTAAATCTTACAATTATACAGTGGTTCTGAATTTTTACTTAATTGTCCAAAAAGATTTACACTACATATTTCCTTTTGCTCACTGTATATAGGTTTACACTTTTTTAATACTTCAAGAATACTGACTTGTCATTTACTCAAGTGCCTTTCGCACAGTCCAACTTCCCATCACAATCTCACTAAAATAGCAATTTACTTATTTTTTCTAAATTTCTCAAAGAAATAATTTAAAATTCTGGAATACAAACATTTAACTACAAAAACAATTTCATATTTTGTGTACACTATAAGAAAATTTATCGCTGCATGCTTTGAATAGCAGTCCATTTTCTTACTTACTAAACAAAACACACAACATATATTCAGAAAATTAACTACATATATTTGCTGCCTATTATGTGGATTTGGGCAGTCCTTTTTACTTCATATTGTCACATCTCCTGGATCACATTTACAATTTTCCATCGATTATTTATCTACCCTCATTGGTATTTGGCAGTCCTTCATATTATAGTTCATACACTGCCCATTTTCATTTTTGACAGTCCCATCTTTTATCTGGCTGATAGCATTTATCCTTTCTTTCAGCCCTTTTCTCCATACATTTTTACAGTTACAGTACAAATGGTAATCTGAAACTCACATAACTACATTAGCACACTTTCAAGGGTATACAGACATTTACAAAGATTAGATACATTTAGGATAACTTGGGTTCAGCATAAGATACAGCACTTTTACTCGTTCCTAGGTACATACAGTTTCAGGTCCACAATATTTCTTACACCTAAAGGTCTTTTGGATTTTGGGTAGATCAGGTAGTAGGCATTGTCGTGTGGAATATTCTGTATTAGGGAAATATATATATATATATATATATATATATATATATATATATATATATATTTAAATTTTGAAATTTCATGGTTTAGTTCACTAGACTTTTCGTGGGTTTTTAAAAGAACATAATCTCCAATTTTAAATTTTGAAACTTTTAAATTTTTATTGTGTCTTTTAGATCTAGATTCAGCCTTTTGCTTTGCCCTTTTTATCACCAATTCTTTCTTTTGATCCAATCCTAAACTTGTACAAGGTGGAAACTCTAGTTTTTCTTCAATTAAACTTTTACTACTTCTGCCTAACAAAATTTCTTCCGGTGGAAATCCTGTAGTTTCATGATGTAATGTGTTCATGACATTCTCAAAATCCAATATAAATCTGCCCCAGGCTCTATGATTGTGACTGCAGTATGTTCTACACAATCTCCCTATTTCTTGCATGTACCTTTCAACCGGGTTGCTAGCAGGATGATAAGCTGAGATATATTTAACCTCCACACCATTTCTCTCCATTCCTTCTTTCCAAATTTTGGATATAAACTGGGGTCCATTGTCAGATAGTACTGCTTTGGGTTTCCCGATGGTCCTAAAGTATTCGACCATCCTGTTAAATACAGCTTTTGCTGTTGCTTTTTTCAAGGGGTATAATTTCACAAATTTTGAAAATACTTCCAAAATCACCAAAATATATGCACAATTTCCCGAAGTCTTCGGGAGGGGACCATATAAATCTACCGATAATAAGTCTAGGGTGTCTTCAGGCAACGTACTTTGCATTGGTCCCTTACTAGTTTTGTTCGGCACTTTGGCTTTTTGACAGACATCACATGACTTAATTCGTTCCTTTACCTTCTTACTGACACTACCAACAATCACTACTACATTATTCAATTTATCCAAACATTTCTTTGGCCCACTATGCCCCAATGCTAAATGAAAATAATCTATGACCTCGGTATCAAACTGGTGTGGCCAACACACTCTCCATTCCTCAGTGGCTAAATCTTTCCTCCTATATAAAATGCCTTTAATTATTTTGTAATATTTCTTAATTTGAGGATGCTGTACACTGTCAAAATTTATCTTCACTGATTTCCAGGTTGAATCCTCATTCTGATGGTATCTCATATTTTTACATATCTGCTCCATTTTCCTCTTTCCTGAAACCTCTTTCATATACCTTATCTGAAAAGTACCCTCTTCACCATTTTCATTTGGCACTTCACTCATACCATTAGGCAATCGAGATAAAGCATCTGCCACATAATTCTCAGTACCTTTAACATAGTAAATATCGTAATCAAATTGTTGTAGGTACAAAGCCCAACGAGTCAGCCTACCATTAAGTAAACGGCAATCTTTAAGAAAAGTTAAAGCTTTGTGGTCAGTATGTGTAATGAGCTTATGGCCCCACAGATAATTTCTAAATTTCTTTAGCCCCCAGATAATGGCTAAAGCTTCCTTTTCCGAAATAGTGTTGTTCATCTCGTATTTTGTTAGAGTTCTACTTGCAAATGCGATAGTCCTGTGTTCGAGGCGATCTCAACCTTTCAATCTGTTCATTGACATGTTCGTGGTATTGTATGTACGCCAACTGTCTTTCGCTAACGCCATCTGTTATCTGGCCGCGTAAACTCCGGCTACTGCCAGCCGCATTCTCCATTTCGCTCGGCGCATCTACCCCCTCTACGTTTCTGTCCATACTAAATGCCAACTATACCACACTATTATACTTGACTCACACTGCAGTTTCTTTTACTGAACTTTATTGCTATTCGTGCCACAGAACATCCACTGTTGCGTATTTACATTAATTTGTAACCGACAACAGATGGATGTCCTGTCACCGGGAAGCCACTTGTAACACTACCGCCCTACTCGGACGTGGGTTAGCTATATAAAGCCTGTACTGTAATAAGTTCACGGGCTTCACCTTATGAACAAGGATTTTAGTACAAAAGTTGACCGCGTGTACCTAATAGAAGCAAGATCGGACTTATACTCAGTCAACAACTACAGTGATGCATCAAGCAAATGTACAGTATAATTATTCTTTCGCATGGACAAGAAGTACACACAGTAGATGCTACCTATAACCAACAATTCGGTCGCCAGCCTACTTAGGCAATTAGTGAGTTTTTCCTTGTACAAGTGGGTGCATGTACAAGCATAGTAACACGTAGTAATGATGCGTTATATGGCAAAGTTTGGAACCCGAAAAATCCACTGAACTAAAGTTTTCTCTTTTTTGGTACTAATTTGGACGAGCTACATTTACACAACACCACACAGTAATGATTACTACGAACTGCATTGTGTATGTTGAGCAGACTGAAATCGGGCATAGATTGCCCTAGCGTCGACAATCTTAAAAGTACACACACAATATCACTATGAATAATGGAAAAACTCTAATACATTTAGGATTAATATAGAATTTAGCTTTACTGGTCAAATTTGATCAGTACACATCAAGGTTTGAACGAATGAACAAGAGCAAAAGGGGGAGGCCCTGAAACTGTTATAGTCGTTATTCTGAAACTTTCTAGTACTGAAGGCAAATTAACACACAAAATTATCAATCTCTGGATAACTACTCTTTTGTCTTACTTCTGAATAATTTAACTGTCATTATTTCTGTCTCAAATTAATTAAATAACATCGCTAACTCAATCCAACAAAAACTCTTTTGTTCTTTACCAATATTTGCAACAGCACACAGAACTATAGATTCCTTTATGGCATAGATTAATCTGCTGATAATTTTCATTAACACAGACATTAAACTTTCAGTTTAGGATACTCGGATTGCACAATACGAGGTAAGGATCCTGTCTAGGTCAGTGATCAGGATAAGTCATGGCTAAAGCAATTCTGGTGAAAGTCACGTTATTATTGAACCATTAGAAACAGTTTCGACACTGGTCCACACAGATACACTTCTAAAGATGAAATAAATGTTTGACCTGTGCAAGTCGGTGCGGCGGTTGGCGAGCAGCGAGATAGCGGGCAGCACGGTACACATGCAAGCACGGCTAAGTCTCACCCAACATCGGCACTTTCCATCTTCTTAGCGTCGTAATCTTTCCAATTTTGTGCCTCAGAATATAGCCATGCCAAGTAGCCGTCGGAATCGGTTCATCCGAGGCTCAATGGAATCCACTTTTCCTGGGTAGCCTCCTCGGTACAGTACGTGTACTTCCGACTGTTGCTGGCCTCCGACTGTGTTACTGAGCCCGTTGTGCCGAACCGCGCCCAGTGTGCGTTTTCCCGCCTCGCCTGCCTCCACCCTTTCCCGCTCCCCTACAGGTAGGGTATTCACCACAGGTTTTCTACTACCCATATCCTAATGCATTACCTACGTATGGACCAAGTGTATAAATTACAAGTTTCACATCTTACAATAGTTTTAACATTAAATACACTTTCCTTTGATTACCACATTATTTGAAATCTAACATAAATAATATTCGTTTCAAAAGTTACTCACAGTTTCTTTAACATGACACGAAAAGAATCGAAAAAGAAATTCAACACATTGCTATTATTAATTTATCTAAATTCATAAAGAAAAAAATTCTTATACGTATAATTCTCGTTACACATGCCCCTGTTTCCAGAAAATTTTCTTAAGTCCAAATTTTATGGGAACACTAAATCTTACAATTATACAGTGGTTCTGAATTTTTACTTAATTGTCCAAAAAGATTTACACTACATATTTCCTTTTGCTCACTGTATATAGGTTTACACTTTTTTAATACTTCAAGAATACTGACTTGTCATTTACTCAAGTGCCTTTCGCACAGTCCAACTTCCCATCACAATCTCACTAAAATAGCAATTTACTTATTTTTTCTAAATTTCTCAAAGAAATAATTTAAAATTCTGGAATACAAACATTTAACTACAAAAACAATTTCATATTTTGTGTACACTATAAGAAAATTTATCGCTGCATGCTTTGAATAGCAGTCCATTTTCTTACTTACTAAACAAAACACACAACATATATTCAGAAAATTAACTACATATATTTGCTGCCTATTATGTGGATTTGGGCAGTCCTTTTTACTTCATATTGTCACATCTCCTGGATCACATTTACAATTTGTGCAGGATCGACACTCGAACTGCGGACCTTTGCCGTTTCCGGGCAAGTGCGTCTCCCATTTTTTTTGTTGTGTTTTTCTCTCGTTTTTTTTTTCCCACAACAGTTGGTCAGGGCGTATGTCACATTACAGCTGTCCAAGTTGATTGCTGAACACTTCATTTTTTATTACCGCGTGTAGCCAGCCCTCTGGCGCAACACGCTGAGCTCCCGTGCAGGCAAACCGAGTGAGCTGCCCAAGCACGACTCTCGACTGGTCCTCACAGCTGTACTTACAGCAGTACCTCATATCCTACCTATGAAACTTTTTAATCTACTACGAAGTATCACAATATAGCGTGTTTCAAAAATGATTTCACAAAATTAGGGGACAGGTTCCTCACAGTAAAGCAAGCAAAAAAGATTATATAAACGTGTTTCTGAAAAGCCTTCGTTTTCGAGTTATTAATAAAACCTTACAACAGGCTGTAT
Source organism: Schistocerca serialis cubense (assembly GCF_023864345.2). Taxonomy (NCBI): domain Eukaryota; kingdom Metazoa; phylum Arthropoda; class Insecta; order Orthoptera; family Acrididae; genus Schistocerca; species Schistocerca serialis. The sequence continues at coordinate 965,502,813 of NC_064641.1, forward strand.
TCCTATGTTAAAAATATGGTTCGCGTTGTTGTTATTCGGAGTTGTTATAACATTCAAGTCGCATTTACAGTCAATATTCCCACAAAACATCTCTTTTTTATGTAATCAAAGCTTAAAAATAACTAAATATCAAGATTCCGTCACGTGATCGAAAACACACTGTTATTGGCTGACGCTCTAGTGACGTCACGGACCAGAACTAAGACGAAGCTATGGGTGTGTTACAGGAATGTTAGCCGTAGTTGCCCGCTTTTTGCGTACTTTTTCTGCAAATAATTTAGCTATCAAGTGAAGTAAAATGCATTTACAAATTTTAAGTAACAATAGAACGAAATTTCGTGAACGCTGATAGTGCAAAGCTTATGAAAGTTGACGTGTTTATGATCTACTCGTTTAGAGCGGCGATATGTGCAAGACGGACATTCTTTTGCCTGCTCCCTGCAACGTCATTAAAAATGTTCAAAGCTAAAGAACTGCCGAAATTTTGCAAATGGATCCGTATATTACAAATAGGCTGCGACTATCTGTCATGGAATACAACTCAAAGCACAGTAAAATAATTATTGGCAAATCTTAGTGCTCATTTCCTCTTTGCAAGATACTCAGCAGAGGTATGACAACAAGCATGGGCTCTGTGGCCCAGCGGGTAGCGCATGTAACTCGGGCTAAGAACAACGCAGGTTCCAATTCAGTTCTCGGAGGGGCATATATTTTTACATCTTCCACTAAGTCTTAGAGGCTGTTCTGAATGAAGTCCCCATAACACCTGTAAGACTTGCTCGGAGAATGTATGATCTATCGGATGGTCACCTACAATTCCAGCTCACATATGAAATTAAACTGATAGTGATGCCTAATCTGTACTGTATCCTCGGTATTGTGAAGGGCCATATGTGTTGGTTGTGTGAAGTTTTTATTGCTTCTCTTCCAAGTGCTGCCTCGTCTTTAATCAAAACTGAAGAGAAATACGACGCATTGGCACTTTGTCCAACAAACCATCGGCACAAGTTCTGTAGCGGATGACCAGAAGGTGTAAGGCTCTGTACACATTGAAGATGATACAGATACATGAGTTCGTGTTCAAGTATCCACCATGCTAAACTTGGAGATGTCACAACATGCATGGGAGACTTGTCTTGCTCTGGTAGTTCGCTCTTGTTCGACAGCCCGTGGCATGTGCTCTTCTTGGAGTCGCATACGAGCAACATCTGGGTTTCATCGAGTAATGGTCTGCGCTGCTGCGGATCCTCTCTGGACATCGCGACGATCCACAACACAGAGGTTGGATGACTGGGCTGTTCTCGGTCTGCATACTCCATCTGCTACAGCCGTGCAGTCTCATGTGCACCCCTGCGAAGACAACGCTTTCTAGGATGATGTTGCAATCTTCAGGCCGAAAATTGGTTTGACGCGGCTCCCCATGCTACTTTATCCCTTGCAAACCTCTTCATCTCTGGTGTAACCTACATACCTCTGAATCTGATTACTGTGTTCATCTCTTGGTAACCCTCTACGATTTTTACCCTGCACGCTTCCCTCCAACACAAAATTGATGCTCCCCTCATATTTCAGAATGTGTCCTCTCACCCGATCCCTTCTTCTAGCTAGGTTTGCCACAAATTTCTTTCGTTCCCAAGTTCTCTTCAGCACTTTCTCATTAGTTACATGATCTGTCCATCCATTCTTCAGCATTATTCAGTAGCAGCACATTTAAAAAGCCTCTATTCTCTTCTTGTGTAAACTATCGTCCATGTTTCACTTCCATGCATGGCTGCACTAAATACAAATACTTTCAGAAAAGACTTCCTAACAGTAAAGATACATTCTTTGTTAATAAATTTCTCTTCTTCAGAAAAGATTTCCTTCCCACTGCCAGTCTACGTTTTATATACTTTCTACTTCAGCGATCATCTGTTATTTTGCCACCCAAGTAACAAAACTCATGTAGTGTCTCGTTTCTTAATCTAATTCCCTCAGTATCACCTCACTTAATTTGTCATTCCATTACACTTGTTTTGCTTTTGTTGATATGCATCTTATATGTTTCTATCAGGACACTGTCAATTCCGTTCAGCTGTTCTTCCAAGTCCTTAGCTGTCTCTGGCAGAATGAAGATCTCATTTGCAAATCTCAAGGTTTTTATTTCTTCCTCCTGAACTTTCATTACTACTCCAAATGTTTCTCTGGTTTCTTTTACTACTGGCTCTATCCATAGGTTGAATAACATCGAGGACAGGCTACAACCCTGTCTCACTCCCTTCTCAACCATTGCTTCCCCTTCATGCCCATTACAACTTGCGTCAGGTTTCTGCACCAGTTGTAAATAGCTTTTCGCTCTCCGTATTTTAGCCTCCTATCTGCAGCATCTATTGATTATGATCTGTAGAATAAAAAAATGCTTCAAATGGCTCTGAGCACTATGGGACTTAACATCTGAACACATTCATGCCCGAGGCAGGATTCGAACCTGCAACCGTAGCAATCGCGTGGTTCCGGACTGTAGCGCCGAGAACCGCTCAACTACCGCGGCCGGCTCTGTAGATTAAAATTGAAGAAACTGCAAAAAGGTGGGAATTTGAGGAGATGGGACCTGAGTAAACTGAAAGAACCAGAGGTTGCAGAGAGCTTCAGGGAGAGCATTAGGGAACGATTGACAAGAATGGGGGAAAGAAATACAGTAGAAGAAGAATGGGTAGTTTTGAGAGATGAAATAGTGAAGACAGCAGAGGATCACGTAGGTAAAAAGATGAGGGCTAATAGAAATCCTTGGGTAACAGAAGAGATATTGAATTTAATTGACGAAAGGAGAAAATACAAAAATGCAGTAAATGAAGCAGGAAAAAGGAATACAAACCTGTCAAAAATGAGATCGACAGGAAGAGCAAAATGGCTAAGCAGGGATGGCTAGAGGACAAATGTTAGGATGTAGAGGCGCTCAGTTCTAAGCAAAGAAGGGAAGGCAGAAAGGTGGAAGGAGTATATAGAGGGTTTATACAAGGGCGATGTAGTTGAGGACAATATTATGGAAATGGAAGAGAATGTAGATGAAGATGAAATAGGAGATATTATACTGCCGGGAGAGTTTGACAGAGCACTGAAAGACCTAAGTCGAAGCAAGGCCCCGGGAGTAGACAACATTCCATTAGAGCTACTGACAACCTTGGGAGAGCCAGGCCTAACAAAACTCTACCATCTGGTGAGCAAGATGTATGAGACAGGCGAAATATCCTAAGACTTCATGAAGAATATAATAATTCCAATCCCAAAGAAAGCAGGTGTTGACAGATGCGAAAATTAACCGAACTATCATTTTAATAAGCCACGGCTGCGAAATACTAACATGAATTCTTTACAGACGAATGGAAAGACTGGTAAAAGCCGACCTCGGGGAAGATCTGTTTGGATTCCGTAGAAATGTTGGAACACGTGAGGCAATACTGACCCTACGACTTATTTCAGAGAATAGATTAAGGAATGGTAAACCTACGTTTCTAGCATTTGTAGACTTAGAGAAAGCTTTTGACAACGTTGACTGGATCACTCTCTTTCAATTTCTGAAGGTGGCTGGGGTAAAATACAGGGAGAGAAAGGCTATTTACAATTTGTACAGAAACCAGATGGCAGTTATAACAGTCGAGAAGCAATGGTTGGGAAGAGAGTGCGACAGGGTTGTAGACATTCCCCGATGTTATTCAACCTGAAAAATGTCAAAGCTGTTCATGTTTTTAATTAAAGGAGATAATTGCTTTTAAAATCAATCATTAGTTTATGGCAAAATATGAAGTGTGATGGAGGTGAATTATTGTGTCATTAAGCATCGGTAAAGAGCTATGATTCTTCTCTTTGCAAACTTGGTGTACTTTGTGCATGAAAGGAATTATTGAAGATTTGCTTAAAGAAAACGAACAAAACACCACGAATGACCTACACCCGGTAGTAAGGATAGCGATTGGAAAAGTAACTTTGCAAGGAATCATAGACAGCGAAAGCCAGCTTTCGGCTATTTCAAGGCAGCCTTCGAAGGGTGCAAGGGTGATCAAACATGGCCTACCCTTAAAATGAGCCGGCTAGTGTGGCTGAGCGGCTCTAGGCGCTTCAGTCTGGAGCCGCGCGACCGCTACGGACGCAGGTTCGAATCCTGCCTCGGGCATGGATGTGTGTCATGTCCTTAGGTTAGTTAGGTTTAAGTAGTTCTAAGTTCTAGGGGACTGATGACCTCAGCAGTTAACTTCCATAGTGCTCAGACAATTTGAACCTTTAAAAACAAAAAAGATTAAAATACGGGGAGCAATCACGGGAAAATGCATGGAAGTAGGGCAACAGGTACGACTGGAATTTACCTCTCAGAGCTACCAGTTCGAAGGCAATTTCATTGTGGTCCCAAAGTTGGCGATCAAATTGTAATAGGCATGGACTTCTTGTACGAGAACCAGGCCGTAATTGATATAGGTAGCGGCACGGTAACCTTCCAGAAGGGCAAGATAAGGCAGGTCAGATTTGAAGAACAGGCTATTCCGGCGCAGCTCCCTACTAACTGTCTGCGACTACATATTGTAGAGCAAGGAGGCAGAAATGGTGAGGAAGAAGAACACGAATAACGCGTTCTGAGGTGGCTAGAAGAGGCAGTTCATGTAAAGGATGAACTAGCACAGGTGATAGACGGCAACGTCGACGCATGCGGGAATATAGCGATAAAGGAACGAGAAGATTCAAAAATGGTTCAAATGGATCTGAGCACTATGGGACTTAACATCTGAGGTCATGAGTCCCCTGGAACTTGGAACTACTTAAACCTAACTAACCTAAGGTCATCACACACATCCATGCCCGAGGCAGGATTCGAACCTGCGACCGTAGCGGTCTTGCGGTTCCAGACTGTAGCGACTAGAACCGTTCGGCCACTCCGGCCGGCTGAACGAGAAGATCTGAGGAACATTCTAAAGGACAACTTAGAAGTTTTTTGGCCGAAACCAGGGGCTATACGAAACCTCCAGTACGAGTTCCGAGTGAAGGTGAAAGGGTACAGTACCGCCCGACATTGAAAATAGGTACAACATACTTCATTATTTTTGTCAGAACAACACATTTTTTTTGTAAAATAATCTCAATTAATACAGCGAAGCCGGATACCAGTGTGGGAAAGAATGACAATTTATTTATTTAATTGATCACATGTGCACTCCCACAAAGTAAATCCCTACATCCAGTTTGGTGAGATCTGTGAAATGAATGAATGTAAGGTCGTCTGCTAACCGCAGATAGTGAATGTGAATATATGATCATCTTTGAGACGATCCTTTGGCCACCTTTGGTGGGAACAAAGAGATGAAATTTACCTGAGCTTTGAGCGCCTGAAATGTGGCTGACCAATGCGGTAGCAAGGTGCTCCCCCCACTTTGACAAAGGTGTGAGAGGACCTAGAGAACGGCCATGTTTCAGCACTCTGCCGCTGGATCTTGTGCTGTTAAGACCTGTTTTAGTTGTGCTCCGTAATGACGAAAGAGTGGAGACATGGTATGCATGTGGAATATTTAAGAGTAGTTTGAAATAATAATTTCTCTATTTCAGGAACTTTTGTGGGGAGAATTAAATGTCAGGCAGGTAATATTAATGGGATCGTAGTAATCTTCGGAAGTGACCAACGGTCACAACGAAACCACGTGTACCAATAAGTTGAAATACTTCCGTGTGCTTAAGTTAAGCTGAATTATTAGCGTGTGTACAATAAGTTGAAATATTTAAGAAATAGCGTGTGTTCCATAAGATGAAATATTTAAGAAAGTGCGTGTGCAGGACTTGAAATTAGAGACGAGTACTTCCACGTGGTGAGTACTGTGTGAGTCTCAATCTGTTTATGAGACAAAGGATAAAGAGAAGTACTCGTCCATGGTATCAGTTGAGGACTCGCGTGTGTGATGAATATGTTCTTAATATTACTTTGCGTGATATGATTCCGTGTGACGCTAGATTCAAACTCTGAGAGAGAAGCAAGGTGAGTCGGCCGTCTATCTAGCAACGCCACTTGGCTTGCACTGCACAGGAAGACGTGCATATATCTCCAGAGTTCATAGTAGGAAAGTAGAATTGCGAAGTGGGGCAGTGTCGTGTGGAACTGGGATAAATATTAATTGAAGTGGGAAAGCTGAAAGTGATAGTGTTGTGACTATTTAGTGTTTTGTATTTCTTATTGCAGTGTGATGTATGTCATGTAATTTGGGTATGTGTGGTTTGCATGGGAGAGTAGCGAGGTAGTTTCAAAAGATTAGTGGGTTATGCTTGTTCCTTCTGTATCGCTCGATCTGGAGGAAAGTTTCGTGATGATGATTGTGAGAGTCGAAGTGTGAGATATAATAAAAGATCCACCATCCTATCCAGAAAGTGCACTGTAGCGTTAAATAATTACGAGACCATAATATAGAGATTCACCAATGTAAAGCCATGCTCACTGGGCGGAATTTCTCATGTGTTATTGTTGTAGGTTATAGAATTTGTGTGTTTAGGTTAGAGATTTTATCGGAATAAATAAGATAGTCAAAAGAAAAAGATTGGTGGACTTTTCCTTCGAATTGTATGTTGTCATAATGTCCCGAATTTATAATGTGTGAGCCATTCATATTCAGCGCGGTGGCCACGTGTTGACAAAAGCCCTTGAATAAAAGACAAAAAGAAAATGTGGTGCGTAGTGTACAGTCAGAGTTCTGTAAATTACTGATAGTCACATGCGTTTTTCCGTTGCGTATTAATCATATAGGAGGATAAGTTGTAGCTTAAGTGTGAGTACTAGAGTTCATGTTACTCGATAAATAAGAATGAATCCACTCGCTTTGCAGACCACTCCTCTTGCAGGCCTGATTGCTTGGTGCCACAGTATGAGAAGGCATGTGGGTGCCTCTCAAAGGAACATCGAAAGTTTAGAGTTACTCCAAACCCCATTCCATTGGCGATGAAACAAAAGGTCATTCGTGAGCTGCAAACTATGTTAGACAACGATGTAATCGAGCACGCGACCGTAGCGGTCGTGCGGCTCCAGACTGTAGCGCTACATCGTCATACTCTAGCCCCATACATATAGTGACAAAGAGGGACGGTTGGATTCAGTTGGTTCTGGATACACGCCAGATCAACACGATCATAGAACCCGAAACCGATAGGCCAGAAAAATCAGAAGAATTATTAGAGAAATTTTATGGCGTCACCGTATTCTCTTCGATCGAGCTGCGTAGTAGTTTTTGGCAGCACGAACTAAAACCTTCCTGTCGGCAATACACAGCGTTCCTGGCCTTCGGACGTAGCTAGCAATACAAAAGACTGCCGTTCGGGTTGAATGTATCCTCGGCTGCATTCATCAGAAGCCTAGATACGATCCTGCATTACACCCTAAAGGATAGGATCACGACATACGTGGATGACATCATTATCGCCGAAGCCTCGTGGGAGAAACTTAATGAAGAACTGGGGAACCTATTGAGTACTTTCAAAGCATACGGTGTCACGGTAAATTTAGAAAAATCATGCTTTGGAAGGTCTCAGGTAAAGTTTTTAGGCCACATAATCTCGGCCGAAGGGATCTATCCCGACCCGGAGAAATTAGAGGCATTTCAACAGTTCCTCACCCCCACCACCAGAAAGCAATTTAGAGGCTTTCTAGGTTTATGCAATTTTTACAAAAAATTCATAAACCTAGACTGTCTGGCTACCCCTCGTCTCTGTGCCCTTACGGGAAAGAAAACACCTTGGGTGTGGGAAGAGACAGCTGATACTGAGTTCCAAAAGCTAAAGGCTGCCTTAGTAGAAGCTCCCATACTATCGCATCCGGACCTCAGCAGAGACTTCTGTATAGCTACAGACTCGGTGAAAACAGGATTGGGTGTAGTAATGTTCCAGGAGTTCGAGTCCGAGGGGGGCATCGAAAGACGGAAAATCGGTTTCGCCAGCAGAACCCTGTCGAAATGCGAAAGGAACTACTGGGTAACAGAACTAGGGGCATTGGCTGTTGTGTGGGCGGTTGAGAAGTTCAGGTATTTCCTGTTTGGGAGAAAATCTCGCGTCTACACTGACCATAAAGCGCTACAATTCCTGCTAACAGCCAAATCACACCACGGGAGATTAGGAAGATGGGTACTTTATGTGCAACAATACGAATTCTCGATCGTACACATTCCGGGTTCGACTAATATTATCGCCGACGCACTGTCCAGATCCCCTATCGGATTAACCGCCGCTGTACAAGATCATCTCGAGGAAAGTAATTTTAGCATCTTCTACATGAGGAAGGTTGCGTTCGAGAATTTCGTAACGGCCTCCATGCAAGATATTGCAAGAAACGGGATAAGGACCCAGTCTTGCGAAAGATTAAGGAACAATGGAGGGATAAAGAACAGGTCAGAATTCGGCAATTTTATATCGTAAGAAAAAACATCCTTTTCTACCGTAGGGAAATCGAGGATGCGCCTTGGGTTTTGTGCATCCCCGAAGAGACGATCAATAAAATAATATGGTACACGGACCTGAGCTATGCACATTTCGGCCCCAGGAAGTGCTATCTAAAATTAAAAACGCTGTGCCATTTTAGGAATATGGAGAGGCGCATCAGGAAGGTACTCTCCGTCTGCTAGTTGTGCCAAAAGTCCAAGCACAACAACCAGAATTCCCGAGCTCCCTTGTATCCGATGATCCCACAAAGACTGAAACAGTTAGGGGCCGCGGATCTTCTCGGTCCATTACCAGGGACCAGTCGTGGTTATTGCTATGTGCTCGTTGCGGTCGAGATTATGTCAAAATACGTAACGTTTGTGGTGTCACCGCCAGACACCACACTTGCTTGGTGGTAGCCTTTAAATCGGCCGCGGTCCGTTAGTATACGTCGGACCCGCGTGTCGCCACTATCAGTGATTGCAGACCGAGCGCCGCCGCACGGCAGGTCTAGAGAGATTTCCTAGCACTCGCCCCAGTTGTAAAACCGACTTTGCTAGCGATAGTTCACTGACAAAATACGCTCTCATTTGCCGAGACGATAGTTAGCATAGCCTTCAGCTACGTCATTTGCTACGACCTAGCAAGGCGCCATTACCAGTTACTATTGATACTGAATCATGTACCGTCAAGAGCGACGTTCACCATTAATGGATTAAATTTAAGTATTCCACCAGCTACGTCCGTTTTTTCTAAATTCTAATTCTTTTGGCCTGTTCCAGACCTCACGCCAGCCTGCGTGAGCTAAAACGCGTGCCTTTCGGCTTCCTCTCATACCGGTGTTGGCTCTCCTGCCAACCCACAGCAACGTTCACCCCGTCACGTAAGGCAACAGCAGCGACGGTATCAAAGGCAATCTGCAGGGACTTCTTATCGCAAGTAGGTAAAGTTGAGAGCATCATTACCGACAGTGGGCCGCAATTCAGGGCGAGGAAATGTGTTGAAACACTGGGACGACTCGGTATAAAGCCCATTTTCATTTCAGCATTCCACCGTCTTCGAATCCGTCCGAGCGCGTGATTAAGGATTTAAGAAACCTTGGCCGAGTGTACTGCGCTAAGCAGCACGCCAACTGCGAGGTTTTCTTATCTGATTTTCAACAGGTTATGAATGAGCCTCAAGGGACAACGAAGTTTCGGCCGATTACGGTATTAAGAAAGAGACACCCGACACACCGAATCAGGGAGCTGGTTGACTTCCCTTCTCGAGAGCGGACGCAGCACAGAGCTGTAGTAAACATGGCACTGGAAAATATACAGGCGGCGGCAGAAAAACGCAAAAGGTTCACAGACAGAGGGGCGAAGGTCAGACACTTTGAGGTCGGACAGAAAGTCCTATTGAAACCGCACCGACTGTCATGCAAGCAAAAGGGGCTCTGTTTATGATGCACCATTCATAGTAAGAAGGGCGGCCCACCCGAACTCATACGAGTTAGAGTACATTAAGAGTCAACTATCATTAGGGCTACATCGTATAACGCATATGAAACCTTTTATTGGATAGAAATGGTAATTTGTTTGCCTTTGTGTTTCTTGTGTTGCGTTAGTGTGGTGTGCGTACTGTAAGACCTTCGGTACACACACCATCAGATTATTTGACTTGTCGCTCTAACGAAGTAGGCGAGTGTCAGCAATATGTCTCGTGGTCTTATCGTGGCGTGTTTATCTTCTGCCGTTAGGTCAGACGATAGAAACGCCACTTGCAAGCTTAGAATAACAGATTGACCGTGACCAACTTTAAACAGAACTTCATTAATTTTCACACACATTTATTAAAATAATAACAATCATAAACCTTACTTAACTTGATTCTGGATGCTATTTACAATTGACAATCTGAAGTTCCTTTGGTCTTGGTACGTTAATCTTATTCTCACATACCTCTGACACTTGACAAAGTGTCTATACATTTCTCTTCATGGCTATGTGCAGGAATATGATAATCTTATTAGGCGCAGACTGAAACTTGACTATAGACTAATGCAGACTAATGCAGACTGATTGATTGGAGGTCTGTACACTCGTTATAATACCTCGCGCGTTCATGTATCACTGCGCGAGTGTGATCCGCGATGAGAAAAGGTTCTACGTTAGCAGCAATCCCATTGGCTGCATTACATATTAATACGCGGATCGGCGGAAGCAGAATTTGGTCCGTCTTTATGGCAGCGACATCTCGTAGTGCGGAGACGGACGAGCGCTGCGCCTGCGCTGTTGTGCTTAGCGGGGCGCGCTCTATTGGGAAAGTTGTGTGCGCGCTGACTACGCGGAACTATGTACACAACAGTTAGTAATAAGTTCTTGAAATGACTAGGATTTAGAGTGTATCAGGTACATCATGTTTTGTGTAGTGTCTTATTTTTGTGTCTTGTCTTCGGTGTGGGGAGAAATGGATTGTCGGGCAAGCCTTCAACATGGCGAACAAAAAATTCTAGGAAATGTAACAACATCCGAGTTACGCGACGGAAAATCAAAAGATGCGAGATTAAAGCAGTTAGCTGTAATAATTAAACATTCTGTTTTTTTATGTGTAGGATAGGGAACGAAAGAAGGAAAACTGAACGTCAAGGAAGATCAAAGGAAGACAGAATCGGACCAAAAGGTACGCAAGAAAGGACTGACAAAGAAAGCCTAAATCCAGTGAAAAGGGTAACATAAACTGCAGAGCGTAAACACAAGGATGTAAGTAAAAAGACGCATAGAGACACTAACCATTGAATGTATTCTAATGTTACAGACGGGAGACAAAGAAGAAGACCACGTAACAGACTCACACGAGTACTGCAGCCAAACAACAGTGCCAATTGTTGTAATTGTCTTTTAATAACTGTTCCAGATGGCCATCCTTAAATTCCTCAGCACATCCACATGTCCCAAACATAAAAGTACGATAGAAAAGAACGTAAAACGAGATTCCAGCTGGAATATTATTGTTAAAAACTATTAGTAAACATATAGAAAGAAGAGTGTAAATGTATATTTTCATAGAAATGATATTTCTTTTTGTAATCCAAAGGCCTAGATAATCAGATTGGTATAGGTTATATTGGTTCAAATTGCTCTGAGCACTAACAGCTGTGGTCATCAGTCTCCTAGAACTTAGAACTACTTAAACCTAACTAACCTAAGGACATCATACACATCCATGCCCGAGGCAGAATTCGAACCTGCGACCGTAGCAGTCGCGAGGTTCCGGACTGAGCGCCTAGAATCGGTAGACCACTGCGGGTATAAGTTATATTGTTTTGTTTATTATTGCAATAAAAGTGCGTGATGACTGGGTGTTGTGTGATGTCCTTAGGTTAGTTAGGTTTAAGTAGTTCTAAGTTCTAGGGGACTGATGACCATAGATGTTAAGTTCCATAGTGCTCAGAGCCATTTGAACCATTTAATAAAAGTGGATGTAACTTTTATAACTGAATTGAGTAAAATAACTCAGTCCTTTTAAATCAAAATAACGATCGAACGATTGAGAAGTTCTGCAGTAAATTGTGATGTATGGAAAGGTCACGGGAGGTGACCAACAACAAGGGCCTTACTATAATAACATCTACATGAATGCAAGTAGGGGAGATTTGTATTTGTTTCTAAAATGTACTTTAAAGTTCTGTACACAGAAACGACAAGGAACTTTGGGAGGCTGAACATAGAGAGAGAAAGGGGAGCTTACCGGTCACAAGGGACCAGGCTTCGCAGCCCCTGGGCAGAACGGTCGAGCGGCTGCAAGGAAACACCTTGTAACCTTGGCAGAACGGCCGAGCGGCTGCAAGGAAACACCTTGTAATGTGGTTACCGCCGACAGCGACAGCGTAGCACAATTGGCGACGCCGAAGTGCAGCCAGTTCAACGCTCCAGACATAAACGCAGCTGACACACGTCACTCTTCAAGGGATTCTTGGCGAAGGCACAGAACAACACCACAGAAGAATTGGAAGGCGAAAACCTCACCTAATATTCCATCTGTCGATCTGTATTCCTGTCTGCCATCGGAAATATTGAACCATCCGGGAAATCCCATGTACCTTCCCGGCGCCATACTGCGCAAGTGGCAACAAACGGCGCCTACCAAATTGTCCTCTCGTGCATCAAGAAAACGCCCAAATCACGCCATACTATGAGCGTCAACAAGAAGAAAAGAAGAGCGTGGAAAACACGCATGATGGTGACACTTAGATGAAGTATGGCAGCGGACAGCACAGGCCAGTGTGCTTACCGCCCTTGGCTCGTTACAATGACTTGGCTTGTCTATCAAGAGGCCAATCACAGCAGCACAACGTCACCATGTTTGTGGCTTGTCTATCAAGAGGCCAGGCAAAGTAATTCAACGTTCAGCGAGCAACATGAGAGTTGAGTGGCGTACCATAGATGCAGAAAACGAACTGTAACCTTACCCAGCAGTCTGCAATTGCTTCACGGCCCTCTCCCTATAAACAGTGATCCCTAATTAGTGCAACAGCAGCAGCAGGTGACCGTTAAAAGTAAAACAAATATGAGAACACTTTTTTTCATACGTGCACTACAGTTACACACACAGAAATCAAACAACCCAAAGAACCTCACTTCAGGCAACAAATAGGACTGCCAACATTAAGTTTTGCATTCGTTTGTTTGTGTGTTCTCGTTCTATGTGTTCTTGTGTTAGTTAAGATGTTCCTCTTATGACGATTATGTGTTTATAGGGAACTGATGCCTACTATGTTTTTCATATGTTTTTGTGTTTAGTTAAGACTTTATTTCATAACTATGATGTTCTTATATCTTCTAGCGTTAGTTGTGAGGTAAAGAGCTTTTTTGTTTTGGTTTAATATATGTGATGAAATGTCTATACTGAAAAAAAATAAAAATGAATGAATGCCTGCAAACAGAATACAGAGTTGGTATGGATGCTGTAAGCGTACGACGTAAAACAAATGTTACTCATGTGAGCGTATGTAAATACTAATAAGGATGTCTGTAATCTGTTAAATATAATATCAGGTACTCTGCCGAAAGATGTAGGACATTTTTAATATGTTTGCTTCAGTTTCACTTTTGTTTTATTAGCTCTGAAGAGCGCAATTTGAAATTTAATGTTTTAATGTTTTTGCAGAAGGTAAAGTTTTCTTATCAGTCAATAATAGACATGCTTTTCTTATTTTTTCCAGAAGGCATTGGCCAAGAAACTCAGTTTTTAATACTTACGTAAAAAATTTACACCTCTTTCTCCCTCACACACGTGGTATCTTGCAAATCTGTATATTGAGCAAGCAGTAAAGGAAACAAAAGAAAAATTCGGATTAGAAGTTTCCTATGTCTTGGTGACGTTAGGATATAAGCTTTATATGCTCACATTTTTGAAGGCATTTCTGCCAGTTTTCGGGAAATTTCACATGTTTTTCTGTTAGACTTTCAATAGTGGCAGTTAGACACGAAATAAGGTTTTGATAGGATGTCATTGTGAAGGTATGAATACTGTGTTAGAGTGGGAAACTAATAATGTATTTATTTATGCTGGTGTTGGCCAGGTGTAAATCCTTGCCAAATCCGCAAAAACAGCTGTTCAATGATAGAAATTTGTCTTACACATCCAGAGGTAGAGGGTTTAAAATTTTTATTTGTACATATGACTTACTGCGAATGAAGTAAGCCATACTCCCTATAAAAATTCTTTGCAACAGGAGTGTATTGAAAAGTGTCAAAGCTTTTCATGTTTTTAACTAAAGGAGATAACTGCTTTTAAAATCAGTCATTAGTTTATGGCAATATATGAAGTGTGATGGAGGTGAATTATTGTGTCATTGAGCATCGGTAAAGGGCTATGATTCTTCTCTTTGCAAACTTGGTGCACTTTGTGCATGAAAGGAATTCTTCTGACGCGTTCCTAGCTGGGAAGCCCGGCGGCCAGGTGGAGCGGCGGCCGCGCGCCCATGTCGGCACGCTTCACAGAGGGCAGGCCCCCAGAGGATGAGTGACAGGCGAAGACGCTGCACACATAAACATGCTGTCAAGGGAAGCCGTGGACATTCGCACGTGTGCCCGAGGCAGCGGAAACTAAAAACTTAGAGCGAAGAACAGTTTTGTCACGATTCTAGGTAACGCGGACACAGCGGCGAGTAGAATAGCAACAGCACGACTGGGGTGTCCCAGAATCTCAAATGACCCGAGGAATTTTGGCTGTTTCCCGCGAGCAGAACACCTGGGAACGTAACGGCAATACTCAAAGGGAGAAGTCTTGGTTTATTTTTATACTCTGTCTCACACAGCATCACGGGTTAAGTAAATATACTGGACGGGTTCAACAATGACCAAAGATAATAAAACAATGTAAGAACAATATATAATTCCGGCGGGATTTGAATTCCCGCCCCGATTCGTACTGCGCGCCACAGGCCGCCCAGCCAATAAGAGCGCGCCAAGCGCTCAGCGCAGCAACTAAGTCCGCTTCAAGGTCACCCGCCTAGCGAGCAATCAAGAGGGGCCCAGCCTACTGCTTCCAAATGAAAAGTATTTTTAGTCTTTTTTAAAAAAAAAATCTCATGGGATAGATAAGGATGGTTCTCGGGTAAGTGGATCAATCTTTATTGTCTATAATACAACATACAGTCACCAGTAATTTTAATTTTACGGTTTCCGTTGCCAACTTTAGCCCATATGAACAGGTACTCGTCTGCATTCAATTTCTTCTTTCTTCTAGTATTCAAAACAAATGGCATAGATAGAACAAACGTACCATAAGGAACTTTAGCCAAGAGTCCTGTAGTCTCTGCTATACTCCATGTTTTCCAGACCAAAATATTTGCATCTGGGAAGGCTTCAAGGCCACCGTAGTCACAGTGATTCCCCCACACTACAGCAAGTGTGAGCCATGTACTACCTCCAAACAGAGCCTGTACATCACAAGTGAATTGCAAACGGAGGCCTCGAAAAACATTCGGGCCTCCAATTAATTGTTGCTTATTGAACTGTCCAGCCAGATCAATGTCTACGGCCTTCAAAGCACGATACACAGGAACGCTGTGCCGCAGGCGACGTCGCCAAGCACGTCGCCGAGGCATTGCTGTGGCACGTTGGCTTGCTACGTTCACTTGTGTTAACGTGCCACAGCAATGCCTCAGCGACGTGCTTGGCGACGTCGCTTGTGGCGCAGCATTCCTGCGTATGCAGTGTGAACAAAATATTGATTGTGGTGGTTATTGGTCGCGCCAGACCGCTCGAGAAATTTTTTTCTTTAAATAAAAGACACTAATTGTCCTTTAATCTTGTCATTAATGAAGTAGAACCTCAGTGGAATCTGATTAATCGTTTTATTATATTTTAAAAAAAACTACACATTCATCTTGCCAAAAGCCGAGAAGCGATTCTTCTTCTTGTTGTTGCTCTCTGGGGCACTCTGGGATGCTCTCTGGGATGCTCTCTGGGTCACTCTGGGATGCTCTCTGTCTCAGTCTCTAATTATATATTGTTCTTACATTGTTTTATTATCTTTGGTCATTCTTGAACCCGTCTCTAATTATATATTGTTCTTACATTGTTTTATTATCTTTGGTCATTGTTGGAGCCGTCCAGTATATTTACTTAACCCGTATTATATTGTTCTTACATTGTTTTATTATCTTTGATCATTGTTGAATCCGTCCAGTATATTTACTTAACCCGTGTTGCTGGAAAATTAACTTCCCGTACGTCTTATTCTTATAGCTCTTATCAATTTTCTTATCAATAATTAATGAAAATACAAGTACATGCTCTCTGGGTCACTCTGGGATACTCTCTGTCTCAGTCTCTAATTATATATTGTTCCTACATTGTTTTATTATCTTTGGTCATTGTTGAACCCGTCCAGTATATTTACTTAACCCGTTTTGCTGGAAAATTAACTTCCCATATGTGTTATTCTTATGGCTCTTATCAATTTTCTTATCAATAATTAATGAAAATACAAGTACATGTTATGACCGTGCCTCTTCGTTGCTCGCTAGGCGGGTGACCTTGGCTCTCTTTTCCTCGCGGAATGCGACGGCTAGGTAAGGGGGCAGTTCGTTTTCTGCATCTTTGGTACACCACTCAACTCTCCTGTGGCTCGCTGAACGTTGAATTACTTTGCCTGGCCTCTTGAGAGGATAGAATGCCTTGGCTACGTGTTTTGAAGATATGGATCGCCTAATGGAATTACAATCCACTGACAATGCAAAGACTGCGTCACAAAAGCGGAAGTTTTGTGTAGAGCTTTCCTGTATCTACTAAGTGGGATCGGAGATATTTGCGTACGCTTCGCTCACCCCAGCTGCAGTAAAGTGTTGGCCAGTGGTACGATAATGCAGTCGGATCGCGTCGCTGGACATTGCATTAAAGAGCAGCAGTGGCGCGAACTGCGGAACGTAATTCTGCGGTCTGGAGAAGGCGGCGCCCCTGATAAGTGTTTTGCTCTCCGAGCCGACGGCACCATTTGTTATCAGAGTCGCTAAGGCGGAAGGACAGCTACAGGCGAATCCCTTTCTCCTGCAGAATACCCGTATTACGTCTTCCACGTGGGCAACAAAAATTCCATCCTGCACAACTGAATAGCTGGTTTGTTTCTATCATCAATGGTATATAAAATGACCGAAATTATATAACTGTACGTACACTCATAAAAAACTTTTGCATCACCTCGGTAAGGAGAGTTCCGGAACCTATACAGAAAATTGGAATAGAGATCAACGTAAACGTCATTTCCGGCCTTTTTATTGCTCATGAAAACCACACATTGCATGTTGCACCACCATACAGAGAGATCTTCAGAGGTGGCGGTTCAAAAATGTTCAAATGTGTGTGTGAATTCCTAGGGGACCTAACTGTTGAGGTCTTCGGTCCCTAGACTTACACACTACTTAATCTAACTTAAACTAGCTTACGCTAACGACAACACACACACCCATGCCCCAGGGAGGAGTCGAACCTCGGGCGGGAAGCACTGTGCAATCCGTGACATGGCGCCTCAAATCGCGCAGTCACTCTGGGAGACTAGGTGGTGGTCCACATTGCTGTACACGCCGGTACGTCTAATATCCAGTAGCACATCTTCTTGCATTGATGCATGACTGTATTCGCCGCAGCACAAGTTTATCATGGCACTGTTGGTCCAGATCGTCCCACTCCTCAATGGCAATTCGACGTAGATCCCTCAAAGTGATTTGGGGGTCACGTCGTCCATAAACAGCCCTTTAAATCTATCCTAGGCATGTACGATAGGGTTCATGTCTGGAGAACATGCTGGCCCCTCTAGGCGAGCGATGTTGTTCTCCCGAAGGAAGTCATTTACAAGATGTGCACGATGGGGGCGCGGATTGTCGTCCATGAAGACGAATGCCTCGCCAATATGCTGCCGATATGGTTGCACTATCGGTCGGAAGATGGCATTTACGTATCGTACAGCCGTTACGGCGCCTTCCGTGACCACCAGCGACGTACGTCGGCCCCATATAATGCCACCCCAGAACAGTAGGGAACCTCCACCTTGCTGAACTCGCTGGACAGTGTGTCTAAGGCATTCAGCCTGACCGAGTTGCCTCCAAACATGTCTCCGACGATTGTCTGGTTAAAGGCATATGCGATACTGATCGGTGAAGAGAACGTGATGCCCGTCCTGAGCTGTCTATTCGTCATGTTGTTGGGCCGATCTGTACCGCGCTGCATAGTGTCGTGGTTTCAAAGATGGACATCGCCATGGACGTCGGTAGTGAAGTTGCTCATCATGTAGCTTATTACGCACAGTTTGAGTCGTAACACGACGTCCTGTGGCTGCACGAAAAGCATTATTCAACACTGTGGCGTTGCTGTCAGGGTTCCTCCGAGCCATAATCCTAAGGTATCGGTCATCCACTGCAGTAGTAGCCCTCCGGCGGCCTGAATGAGGCATGTCATCGACAGTTCCTGTCTCCCTGTATCCCCTCCATGTCGCTTTGGTTCACTCCGAGACGCCTGGACACTTTCCTTGCTGAGAGCCCTTCCTGGCACAAAGTAACAATGCGGACGCGATCGAACAGCGGTATTGACTGTCTAAGCATGGTTGAACTACAGACAACACGAGCCTTTTACCTCCTTCCTAGTGGAATGACTGGAACTGATAGGTTGTCGGACCCCCTCCGTCTAATAGGCGCTGCTCATGCATGGTTGTTTAGATCTTTGGGCGGGTTTAGTGACATATCTGAAGAGTCAGAGGGACTGTGTCTGTGATACAATATCCACAGTCAACGCCTATCTTCAGCAGTTCTGAGAAATGGGGCGATGTAAAACTTTGTTTGATGTGTGTATTCTGTTAGGAGGTGTGTAGCGTTTCCCGGTGTTGTGTTGGCAGAAGAGCCAACACCGTGTTACTAGTGGGGGCCGAAATGCACGCGTTTTACCTCACGCAGGCTGGCGTGAGGAGGGAAGGATTCTACTGACGTGAGGTCTGGAACATGACAAGGAATTACAATTCAGAAAGCGGACGTAATTACTTTGATACTTAACTTTAATCCATTAATGATGAACGTCGCTCTTGACGGTACATGATTCACAATATTATCTGTTCACAATAGTAACTGAATACGGCGCCTTGTTAGGTCGTAGCAAATGACGTAACTGAAGGCTATGCTAAACTGTCGTCTCTGCAATTGAGAGCGTATGCAGACAGTGAACCATCGCTAGCAAAGTCGGTTGTACACTGTACAACTGGGGCGAGTGCTAGTGAGTCTCTCTAGACTAGACTTGCCGTGTGGCGGCGCTCGGTCTGCAATGACTGATAGTGCCGACAAGCGGGTCCGACGTATACTGACGGACCACGGCCGATTTAAAGGCTACCACCTAGCAAGTGTGGTGTCCGGCGGTGACACCTCACCCGGAAGCAGATTTATATCACCTGTTTACAAATATGTAGTCGTGATTTGCCACCTATTTTCAGTCTTATACTGTTTTTCGCATATCTACTGGTTCTTATGTAGGCAGTATACGGATACAGTAAATATGTCCAATTGACAGTAGGTCACATTTATGCAGGGTGGTTCCGTGATGATGTTATTACCTCTGGGGGATGACGGAGAATGGTAAATGTATCAGTTTGAGATAAGCGACCCTACTGGGGAAACGACTGAGCCGGAAGTTCGAAGCGAGAAATGCGAGAATCGTCCTGATATGTCTGAAAGTGGACTACTTCTACTGAAAACTGTTTGCTATCCATATTCTGAGAAATGGTAATGTGGACCAAAACAAGAAAAAACCTTGCATTAAACATGGGCTCTAAAGTTCATACCTTAGGAGGTAGGAACGCTTGTTCATCTTTGCTACTGCGAAACGTCATCCGCTTACTGTACAAGTGCTCATAGCTATTAAGGTGTGCATTTTAAAGTCCATCTTTAATGGACATATTTTTCTTGTTGTGGTCCATAGTATCACCTTTGAAAATTGCCCAGCAACAACAGCACCAATACGTGTATCACTGTCAGAGGTAGCAGAACGATTTTCTCTTGTAACTTTTTATTTGGTCATTTGCAGACCAGTGTCCTTTACCTCAAATTCCTACATTTTCCTTTATCCATCATCAGACAGTCATCCTATATTCTCCGCTGACGATGGGCTCTATGCGGTTATTTCATGCAGCGTTGCTTGTCTGTCAGCACAGACAACTCTGCACAAACGCCGTTGCTCTCGGTCGTTAAGTGAAGGCCGTCGGCCACCGCGTTGTCCGTGGTGAGAGGTGATGCCTGGACTCTGGTATCCTCGGCGCACTCTTGACACTGTGAGCCACCAAATATTAAATTTCCTAACGATTTTCGAAATGGAATATCCTGTGCGTCTAGCTCCAACTACCATTCCGCGTTCAAAGTCTGTTAATTCGCTTCGTGCGGCCACAATCACGTCAGGTCAGAAACCTTTCCAAGTGGATTACCTTAGTAAAAACGACGGCTCCGACAATGTTCTGCCTTTTATAGTCCTTTATGCGATGCTACCGCCATCTATATATGTGTCTATCATTATCCCATAACGTTCGTCACCTCAGTGTATTGTTTCATTCCTACGCTTCGCCTGCACAAGCGTGGAATTGAGTATATTGCTTCGACATTAAGATTTTCTTACACATCACTATCATTTCTCTATAGAGTGATTCCATGATGCCGTCACAAATTTCAGGGATGATGGAGAATGCTAAATGCATCAATCTGAGATAAGTACCCTAGTGCATAAACGACAGTATCGAAAGGTCTAAGTTCCGCTTGAGCCTGGCGCAGCGCTAAAACTAAGGGCCCAAACTTCCAAACCCTCATTGTGAAGTACAGAATTCGCTCTGAATCCTCCAGAACTCCCTTTGATAATCTCCACTGTTGATGAACTAGACACTACGCATCTGATTTTATGTCAGAGAGAATGAAAATCCTAAGTCTTCTACTTCTACTACTACTCCATCGAAACAGGCCTCGGAAGACCCAACGGTATCGACCGACCGCTGGGTCATCCTCAACCGATAGGCGTCACTGAATGCGGACGTGGAGAGGCACGTGGTCAGCACACCGCTCTCTCGCCCGTTGTCAGTTTCCCTGAACGGAGCCGCTACTTCTCAGTCAATTAGCTCCTCAGCTGGCCACACGAGGGCTGAGTGCACCCCACTCGCCAACAGCGCTTGCCAGACCTGGACAGTCAACCAGCGAAGTGCTAGACAAGCCCGACAGCTCGTAACTTCGGCGATCTGAATGGAAACTGTGTTACCATAGTGGCAAGGTCGTTGGAAATACTAATTCTGTGATACAGTAATTATGACCTCCATTTACGTGCACAAGTTTCACTAGCTGCTACATTTTCAACAGTTGTTGAAAATGGCGTCTCCCAAAGTCAATGCAGGCATGGTACCATCACAGAAAATTGTGTTGTACCCGTCGTAAGACACTTGGTGTCATTTGAAGACTGTCGCAGGCAGCGAGAATGTTTGCCTTCAATCTGGACAGGCGTACTGTATACAGGACGTTTCACATGGCTGCACAAGAATAAATTGTGGTGAGGTGAAGTGAACGTACTGGCCACGAAACAGGACCTCCTTCGCCTATCCACGTTTCACGAAATGTCTCATCCAGATGTTCACGAAGCCACAGTGCAAAGTGAGACCGAACTCCGTCATACTGGAACGACATCTGTCGACGAAGTGGGATATGTTCCAGGAATCTGGATAGTGTGTCTCTGATGAACAGTGTGTACATTAGTGCATCAAAACGATTCTCGCTTATAACTTCCGAGTCGGTCGATTCTGGACCAGGACCCCTTACCTTAAAGTGATACATTTACTGTTCTCCATCATCCACGGAAGTTCGTAATATCGTCACGACATCAACCTGTGCATTACACAGTACATAATGACAGCCTCTGTAAATCAACGATTAGCGTTGCTGCCTTTGGTGTGCAAGGCCCTAGGTTGGATTCCCGAAGCCTCCTCGGATTTTTCTGAACGGTGTATATTCGGCCTTAAGAGGCCTAATGAGGAACTGCTTGAATAAAAAGGCAGTCGCATTGTAAGGGGTTGGTAACGTGCTGATCACATGTCCGACGATCATACATCGCTTCTCGTACTGCCTTGTAGGCACCAGGTAACCAGTCAGAATAGCGCTAAGGCCTAATCCGCAATCAGTGTTTAGGCTTACCTTTGTTTTATACATAACCCTCCCTGTTCCCAGTTCAAAACTTGGCCTTACTAACATGCTGAAGATCGGCTGAAGGATAATGGGGAGTGGCACTGCTGTGAAAATTTAGAGAACCGATGATGTAGGCTGACCACCAACCTATGTGTCGCGTTAAGGACCACGAAGATAAGATACGAGAAATTAGAGAGCGTTGTGAGGCATATAGACGGTCGTTTTTCCCTCGCTGTATTTGCAATTGGAACAGAAAAGGAAATGACTAGTAGCGGTACAGGATACCCTGAAAGGGTACAGTACCGTCCGACATTAAAAATAGGTACAACATACTTCATTATTTTTGTCAGAACAACACATTTTTTTTGTAAAATAACTCAATTTCGATTAATACAGCGAAGCCGGATACCAGTGTGGGAAAGAATGACAATCTATTTATTTAATTGATCACATGTGCACTCCCACAAAGTAAGTCCCTACATCCAGTTGAGATCTGTGAAATGAATGAATGTATGGTCGTCTGCTAACCGCAGATAGTGAATGTGAATATATGATCATCTTTGAGTCGATCCTTTGGCCACCTTTGGTGGGACCAAAGAGATGAAATTTACCTGAGCTTTGAGCGCCTGTAATGTGGCTGACCAATATGGTAGCAAGGTGATCCCCCACTTCAGCAGAGGTGCGAGAGGACCTCGAGAACGGCCACGTTTCAGCACTCTGCCGCTGGATCTTGTGCTGTTATGACCTGTTTTAGTTGTGCTCCGTAATGACGAAAGAGTGGAGACATGGTATGCATGTGGAATATTTAAGAGTAGTTTGAAATAATAGTTTCTCTATTTCAGGAACTTTTGTGGGGAGAAGTAAATGTCAGGCAGGTAATATTAATGGGATTGTCTTCGGAAGTGACCAACGGTCACAATGAAACCACGTGTAGCAATAAGTTGAAATACTTCCGTGTGCCTAAGTTAAGCTGAATTACCAGCGTGTGTACAATAAGTTGAAATATTTAAGAAATAGCGTGTGTACCATAAGTTGAAATATTTAAGAAATGTCGTGTGCAGGACTTGAAATTAGAGACGAGTACTTCCACGTGGTGAGTACTGTGTGAGTCTCAAACTGTGTATGAGACAAAGGATAAAGAGAAGTACTCGTCCATGGTATCAGTTGAGAACTCGGGTGTGTGATGAATACGTTCTTAATATTACTTTGCGTGATATGATTCCGTGTGACGCTAGATTCAAACTCTGAGAGAGAAACAAGGTGAGTCGGCCGTCTATCCAGCAACGCCACTTGGCTTGCATTGCACAGGAAGACGTGCATATATCTCCAGAGTTCATAGTAGGAAAGTAGAATTACGAAGTGGGGCAGTGTCGTGTGAAACTAGGATAAATATTAATTGAAGTAGGAAAGCTGAAAGTGATAATGTTGTGACTATTACTTGCGTAGTGTTTCATATTGTAGTGTGGTGTATGTCATGTAATTTGAATATGTGTGGTTTGCATGGGAGAGTAGCGTGGTAGTTTCAAAAGATTAGTGGGTTATGCTTGTTCCTTCTGTACCGCTCGGTCTGGAGGAAAGTTTCGTGATGATGATTGTGAGAGTCGAAGTGTGAGAAATAATAAAAGATCCACCATCCTATCCAGAAAGTGCACTGTAGCGTTAAATAATTACGAGACCATAATATAGAGATTCACCAATGTAAAGCCATGCCCACTGGGCGGAATTTCTCATGTGTTATTGTTGTAGGTTATAGAATTTGTGTGTTTAGGTTATAGAATTTATCGGAATAAATAAGATAGTGAAAAGAAAAAGATTGGTGAACTTTTCCTTCGAATTGTATGTTGTCATGATGTCCCGAATTTATAATGTGTGCGCCATTCATGTTCAGTGCGGTGGCCAAGTGTTGATAAATGCCGTTAAATAAAAGACATAAAGAAAATGTGGTATTGCCAGTGCGTAGTGAACAGTCTGAGTTCTGTAAATCACTGATAGTCAGATGTGCGTTTCCGTTGCGTATTATTCATACAGGAGGATAATTTTCAACTTAATTGTGAGTACGAGAGTTCATGTTACTCGATAAATAAGAATGAATCCACTCGCTTGGCAGACCACTCATCTTGCAGGCCTGATTGCTTGATGCCACAGTATGAGCAAGGCATGTGGGTGCCTCTCAATCCTCCACCACACACCATGTGGTGGTTTGTATGTAGATGTAGAGTGGAGTAAATAATTGTTTCATTCAGCGAGTGCACCAGTGTATCGGTGTCCAGGGTCACCACTTTGAGCACCTTTAAATGTTCTACTCCTGGGCAGTGGTACAGCAGAGTCAAAGTCAATGTTGTGTTATGTAATTAATAACGTTGTGTTTCAGTGAATGGCACACTGTGATACATGTTTGAATAGGTCTTTAGGAGAGGAAATAAATTACCGAATAAAAAATACAGGGTGCCATTTAAAAAAGCCATATCGCTGTTCACATCTTTGTAAAAAACAAAGTTGAAACGAGGGAAATTGTGCTGTTTGATGTCCCCCTGACGACTAAAGAACATTTGCTTGAAACATTTAGTAATTTGCATCTGGACAAACAGTTATTTAGGGTGGTCAAGATAAATGGGTTACCCTGTATAATTGCGAAAGTGTTGCCGGAGCAGGAACTCTCGGCTATGTCCCATAAGCGCTCGATGGGATTCATGGCAGGCGATCGGGGTGGCCAAATCATTCTCTCAACTGTCAAGAATGTTCTTCAGACTGATCATCAACAACTGTGGCCTGGTATACATGGCGCATTGTCATCCATAAAAATTCTGTCGTTTGGAAACATGAAGGCCACGAATGGCTGCAAATGGTCTACAAGTAGCTGAACATAGCCGTTTCCAGTCAATGATCCTTGTAGACGCAACCCACACCATTACGAAACCACCACCAGCTTGCACAGTGCCTCGTTGACATGTTGGGTGCACGGCTTCGTGAGGTCTGCACCACTCTCGAACCACACCGTCAGCTCTCACCAACTGGAATCGGAATTTATCTGACCAGGACTCTGACTTCCAGTCGTCTAGCGTCATACTGATATTAAAATTAAATCACTACCAGTAGCTGCTGATAGGCGTTGATATACATCAACGGGGACAATTGAAAATGTGTCCCCGACTGTGACTCGAATCCGGGATCTCCTGCTTACATGGCAGATGCTCTATCCATCTGAGCCACAGAGGGCACAGAGGATAGTGTGACTGCAGAGACTTATCGCCGGCACGCCCCCCGTGAGACCCTTGTAACTTATAGTCCACACACTACATTCGTAGTGCCCCTGCCATTATACCCAATACTCGCGGCAGACAATCCACGGAGTCCCGTAAGAGTTCAGGCAATTCGTGTGCATCCGCACTGACGAAAGTTAGCGTTAACGATCTGTTCTTTCGGACATGTCCGAAAGAAGAGATGCCGTCTTCATATCGTACCGAAATTGTCGCGAGCCCAGCAGAGGCGCTGCAGGCGATGTCGTGCTGTTTGCAAGGGCCGCCGCGTCGGTCTTCTGTTGTCATAGCCCATTAACGTCAAATTCTGACGCGTTTTCCTAACGGATACGTTCGTCGTACGTTCTACATTGATTGGTGCGGTTGCATCATGCAGTGCTGCTTGTCTGTTAGTACTGACAACTCTATGTGAACACCGCTACTCTCGGTCTTTAAGTAAAGTCCGTCGGCCACTTCGCTGTCCACTCTGAGACGTAATGCTCGAAATGCGGGATTCTCGGCACAGTGTTTATACCACGGGTTCTTGCATATTGAATACCCTATAAATTTGAGAAATGGAATGTCCCATCCTTCTAGCTCGAAATACCATTCCGCGTTCAGCGTCTGTTTATTCCGGTCGTGCGGCCGTAATCACGTCGGGAATCTTTTCAGATGAATCACCTGAGTACAAAGGACAACTCCGCCAACGCACTCCCCTTTTATAACTTGTGTACGTGATACTGTCGTCATCCGTAAATGTACGTATCGCTATCTCATTACTTTTGTCGCTTCAGTTTAAAAACAAAAACTTCAATAACCGTGAACATGTCGAGGCAAGAAGGAAAGTACCGTGTTCAGTCAATAACGACATAGGTGCCGGCCGATATGGCCGAGCGGTTCTAGGCGCTTCAGTCCGGAACCGCGCTGCTGCTACGGTCGCAGGTTCGAATCCTGCCTCGGGCATGGATGTATGTGATGTCCTTAGGTTAGTTATGTTTAAGTAGTTCTAAGGCTACGGGACTGATGACCTCAGACGTTAAGTCCCATAGTGCTTAGAGCAATTTGAACTATTTGAAGGACATAGGTATATTGGGGTAGTTGGTGTTGTTGCCCCGGATGATGATTACACGAATATTTTGTCAGGATTTGTAAGCGGTGGGTCCTCGAGGTACGGCAATACGCGAACACCGAAAAGTAAGTTTAAACAGTTTTATTAACAAAGGCTGATTATAAAACACGGACGCTACACATTCCCATCATCACTGTGTCTGACATCCTAATTACGGTCGTATCGAAAGGCTCCGTGGAGAACTAAGAAAAGAGACGTATTAGTTCCGGAGGCCACGCCAGTTAAAACGGCGCGCTGCGGACGGCGGCCGGTTGCTCACTCCCTGCATTGCACTGCGGCCGGACGCACATCTACTGACCAAGCAAATGGTCAGCATTCCAGATAGGCCGGCTGGAGAGCGCGTGTTACGTACCGTACAACTGCGTGCAACCCGTAGACCGTTGCATAGACTCATAAAAGTTGTATTACAAAGGGCACAATAGAAATTCGTGTTAGTTCAGCAGTTAAGATAAAAATTATCATTCTCATTAATTCGTAAATCGCTCAGGTCGTTCTTACTTGATATTGCTCCTATTCAGCAGCACATTCTTAAAAACGTGTGAAATTCAAAACTCGAAACAGGAAAGTGCAAAAGTGTTCAAAAATGGCCCTGAGCACTATGAGACTTACCTTCTGAGGTCATCAGTCCCCTAGAACGCAGAACTACTTAAACCTAACTAACCTAAGGACATCACACACATCCATGCCCGAGGCAGGATTTTAACATGCGACCGTAGCGGTCGCCCGGTTCCAGACTGTAGCGCCTAGAACCGCTCGGCCACTCCGGCCGGCTGCAAAAGTGTCCCAATGCAAGTAGTGCGAGCTGACTTGTAGATAAAGTCGATCGAACTAACGCACTCATCAGAAAGGGCACACTTATATTTACATACTGGTATCTTAACATCGAAATTCATAGAACGTACTTCAATTAAACTACTAAGAATGTATCAGAACCTACTAGGCAACGGGAAGGTTTGTAAGCCCTCCACCACCATTGGGTGGTTTGCGGAGTATAAATGTAGATGTAAATGTAGAAGAGAAGGTACTGTATTTCAGTGCGATGCAAACCATCAAGACATCAGCTATTATTTTACAATGTCTCGCACCTATTCATTACGTTGCATTAACCACGAATAATACGCGGCTGTATCTTGTATCCGTGGTCTAGGGGTGCCGGCACGGTAGCTCAGCGTGTTCGGTCAGAGGGTTAGTTGCCCTCTGTAATAAAAAGACGGAGTCAATCGATCAACAACGAACTTAAAACGGATGTCACGACGTCCGCCCCGAGCAGATACAACGAACGAGAGAGGAAAAAAAAAGGGGGGTAGCGTCTTTGATTCATAATCAAAACGTCTTCGGTCCCGGGTTCGATCCCCGCCACTGCCTAAATTTTGATAAATAATCAGCATTGGCGGCCGAAGACTTCCGGCATAAGAAGTCAGCCTCATTCTGCCAACGGCCTTGTCAAAAGAGGGCGGAGGAGCGGATAGAGGTTCAGGGCACTCTCTTGTCCTAGGGGTGGGAAATTGCCCCTAAAGGCGGAAGAATCAGCAATGATCAACGACATGTGGATGCAGAAGGCAATGGAAACCACTGCATTAAAGACACGTAACGTGTATCCACAGGACATGTGGCCTGTATTTGAAGAAGTGTGTCATGATGATCTCTCCATTGGCAAAAGATTCCGAAATAGTCCCCCATTCGGATCTCCTGGAGGGAACGGCCAAGGGGGAGGTTACCATGAGAAAAAGATTGAATAATCAACGAAAGGATAACGTTCTACGAGTCGGGGCGTGGAATGTCAGAAGCTTGAACGTGGTAGGGAAACTAGAAAATCTGAAAAGGGAAATGCAAAGGCTCAATCTCGATATAGTAGGGGTCAGTGAAGTGAAGTGGAAGGAAGACAAGGATTTCTGGTCAGATGAGTATCGGGTAATATCAACAGCAGCAGAAAATGGTATAACAGGTGTAGGATTCGTTATGAATAGGAAGGTAGGGCAGAGGGTGTGTTACTGTGAAGAGTTCAGTGACAGGGTTGTTCTAATCAGAATCGACAGCAGACCAACACCGACAACGATAGTTCAGGTATACATGCCGACGCCACAAGCTGAACATGAACAGATAGAGAAAGTGTATGAGGATATTGAAAGGGGGACGAAAGTCTAATAGTCATGGGCGACTGGAATGCAGTTGTAGGGGAAGGAGTAGAAGAAAAGGTTACAGGAGAATATGGGCTTGGGACAAGGAATGAAAGAGGAGAAAGACTAATTGAGTTCTGTAACAAGTTTCATCTAGCAATAGTGAATACCCTGTTCAAGAATCACAAGAGGAGGTATACTTGGAAAAGGTCGGGAGATACGGGAAGATTTCAATTAGATTACATCATGGTCAGACAGAGATTCCGAAATCAGATACTGGATTGTAAGGCGTACCCAGAAGCAGATATAGACTCAGATCACAATATAGTAGTGGTGAAGAGTAGGCTGAAGTTCAAGACATTAGTCAGGAAGAATCAATACGCAAAGAAGTGGGATACGGAAGTACTAAGGAATGACGAGATACGTTTGAAGTTCTCTAAAGCTATAGATACAGCAATAAGGAATAGCGCAGTAGGCAGTACAGTTGAAGAGGAATGGACATCTCTAAAAAGGGCCATCACAGAAGTTGGGAAGGAAAACATAGGTACAAAGAAGGTAGCTGCGAAGAAACCATGGGTAACAGAAGGAATACTTCAGTTGATTGATGAAAGGGGGAAGTACAAACATGTTCCGTGAAAATCAGGAATACAGAAATACAAGTCGCTGAGGAATGAAATAAATAGGAAGTGCAGGGAAGCTAAGACGAAATGGCTGCAGGAAAAATGTGAAGACATCGAAAAAGATATGATTGTCGGAAGGACAGACTCAGCATACAGGAAAGTCAAAACAACCTTTGGTGACATTAAAAGCAACGGTGGTAACATTAAGAGTGCAACGGGAATTCCACTGTTAAATGCAGAGGAGAGAGCAGATAGGTGGAAAGAATACGTTGAAAGCCTCTATGAGGGTGAAGATTTGTCTGATGTGATAGAAGAAGAAACAGGAGTCGATTTAGAAGAGATAGGGGATCCAGTATTAGAATCGGAATTTAAAAGAGCTTTGGAGGACTTACGGTCAAATAAGGCAGAAGGGATGGATAACATTCCATCAGAATTTCTAAAATCATTGGGGGAAGTGGCAACAAAACGACTATTCACGTTGGTGTGTAGAATATATGAGTCTGACGATATACCATCTGACTTTCGGAAAAGCATCATCCACACAATTCCGAAGATGGCAAGAGCTGACAAGTGCGAGAATTATCGCACAAGCAGCTTAACAGCTCATGCATCGAAGCTGCTTACAAGAATAATATACAGAAGAATGGAAAAGAAAATTGAGAATGCGCTAGGTGACGATCAGTTTGGCTTTAGGAAAAGTAAAGGGACGAGAGAGGCAATTCTGACGTTACGGCTAATAATGGAAGCAAGACTAAAGGAAAATCAAGACACTTTCATAGGATTTGTCGACCTGGAAAAAGCGTTCGACAATATAAAATGGTGCAAGCTGTTCGAGATTCTGAAAAAAGTAGGGGTAAGCTATAGGGAGAGACGGGTCATATACAATATGTACAAGAACCAAGAAGGAATAATAAGAGTGGACGATCAAGAACGAAGTGCTCGTATTAAGAAGGGTGTAAGACAAGGCTGTAGACTCTCGCCCCAACTCTTCAATCTCTACATCGAGGAAGCAATGATGGACATAAAAGAAAGGTTCAGGAGTGGAATTAAAATACAAGGTGAAAGGATATCAATGATAAGATTCGCTGATGACATTGCTATCCTGAGTGAAAGTGAAGAAGAATTAAATGATCTGCTGAACGGAATGAACAGTCTAATGAGTACACAGTATGGTTTGAGAGTAAATCGGAGAAAGACGAAGGTAATGAGAAGTAGCAGAAATGAGAACAGCGAGAAACTTAACATCAGGATTGACGGTCACGAAGTCAATGAAGATAAGGAATTCTGATACCTAGCCAGTAAAGTAACCAATGACGGACGGAGCAAGGAGGACATCAAAAGCAGACTCGCTATGGCAAAAAAGGCATTTGTGGCCAAGAGAAGTCTACTAATATCAAATACCGGCCTTAATTTGAGGAAGAAATTTATGAGGATGTACGTCTGGAGTACAGCATTTTATGGTAGTGAAACATGGACTGTGGGAAAACCGGAACAGAAGAGAATCGAAGCATTTGAGATGTGGTGCTATAGACGAATGTTGAAAATTAGGTGGACTGATAAGGTAAGGAATGAGGAGGTTCTATGCAGAATCGGAGAGGAAAGGAATATGTGGAAAACACTGATAAGGAGAAGGGACAGGATGATAGGACATCTGCTAAGACATGAGGGAATGACTTCCATGGTACTAGAGGGAGCTGTAGAGGGCAAAAACTGTAGAGGAAGACAGAGATTGGAATACGTCAAGCAAATAATTGAGGACGTAGGTTGCAAGTGCTACTCTGAGATGAAGAGGTTAGCACAGGAAAGGAATTCGTGGCGGGCCGCATCAAACCAGTCAGTAGACTGATGACCAAAAAAAAGTATCTTAGCATCTCTTGAAGGCTCTATTCGTTGATACTGTATGTTATTAGCTGACATTTATTTGTAACAAATTGTATCAATACAGTTGTGTTTTTGGTAGATTCTTAATGTGCCGTTATCTTAAACAGCCGTAGTGTATTTTCATAATTCGAAGGTTACATAAATTCTTTAACCAACAGTATCACGTTTCCCTCATTTTCTTACAACAGCTATCGATGTGTTTTCAAAAGATTTTTAATTTGCTCGTGCTTATAAACAGCATATACACATATGGGCCTCAACTGGTATCCAATATGGCGCCTCCTGGCCCTGTGCTGAACAGAGATTGCGTCGAGTGACGTAGGAGGCGTTCTTCCATCTCACCGGTCTGCGTTCAAACGCACGTTCAGAATATCAGACGTGCTAAGAATATCGCTCTGCATGTTCTGAAAGACTTGCCAACGTGCTTCTTCCTATGACATTAGAATTCGTCACGCTCAACGCTGGTGTTCGAATGCACGGTCCGTGTGCCGACGGCTTTGGGGGGTGGGGGGGGGGGGGGGGGGAGGTTGGACGTCTCATGGGCCGTTGTGGAGCAGGAGGGGCAACACAGCAGATTTTAATTTTCACTGTCTATACTTTTACAAACAAATTCATAAAAATTTGTCAGCATGTCCAGGAGGGATCAGGATTCACACTCATAGCAATGGAAGTTCAAAAACATAACAAAATAAACTTTTGCACAGCATACAAACCATACTTACAGATGTATGAAACACTAGATTTTATTTAATTTATGATAAAAAAAAGAATGACCTATTACATTTTGAACTTCGTGTTTAGAAAAAGGCCAAATGTTATTGTTAATTATCTCAATTTTTCCACAGTTATTAAGGGTACACGGAATCGGAATTTGGGTTTAAAAATCGATTTTCGTTTTATTGATGCATTGTATTCCACCAAGTTTCCTCTTTAAAATGACGTATGGTATATAGCTCTACTAGATTTATAACTATTTTATTTTTATGGATTTGTGAGATTGAGTATTGCGCTTTAGTTTTTGGCAGTACATTTATGTGACATGAATTCAAATATCCCGCTTTCCAGCGACTCTTTATACACTATTTGTTCGAAAATGTTTCCTTCTGGTTTCCTCAAGTTACTCTTTGACTTTGTGATAGAATAGTTTGTAAACAGTGTGCTTTATGAAAGTTGTTGTTGTCGAGTTATTTCGTATTTAGTTCTTCCTTTTTCGCAGTGAAAATGCCTAGAGGTAGAGCAAAAGTGTTTAAAAAGCGTGTGAACTGGCAAACGAAAAGAAATGCTGATTCATTAGCAAAGCAAAGCAATTCTTCATCATCACTGTTGGAAAATGTGAGTCCACTTACTACTGATTTGCCGAACCAACTTACTACAAATGAAAACAGTGCTTCTCATAAAAAACTAAGAGTTTTGGAAGAGAAATATAATTTACTTAATAAAGGGAAAGAAGTTTTTGAACGCATTGATACGAGTATATTGTGCGAAGCTCTCGAATGTAGTGTGTGCTGCAAAAAATGTCATGTCGTGACCTCACAGTAGCTTTTGATGGCACGTGGCAAAAAAGGGGTCACATCTGCAACAATGGTTTTGTAACAGGAACTAGCGTAGACACTGGCAAGGTTATTGATGTTGCAATAATGTCTAAATATTGTCTACGGGACGTTAAACACTAACCACCACCATCTAAATACTGTAGATGGATGACAGGCTGAGAAATGAACATAGTGATGGCTGTGTTGCTAATTATTATGGTAGTAGTGGCGGAATGGAGGTTTCTGTGGAGAAATAAAATTTTAATCGCTGTTCAGAGTGGTATAATGTTCGCTATGTCAAGTATCTGGGAGATGGTGACTCTAAAGCATTCAAATAAGTTTTGGAAAGCAAACCATATGGGAACAGAGTAAATATAAGCAAACTTGAATGTGTCGGACGTGTGCAGAAGAGAATGGGTGCCAGGCTGAGAAGGTTGAAATCAGGTATGAAAGGGAAAAAGTTGCATGGCAAAGGAAGATTGACTAATTACATAACTGATAAAATTCAGAATTTGTATGGCCTTGAAATCAGGCAAAATACAGGCAATCTTGAAGAAATGAGGGAAGCTATATGGGCTTTGTATTTCCACACCGCATCCACAGATGAGCACCCAGAACGTGGTTTGTGCCCCAAAGGTGAAAAGAGCTGGTGTAAATACAATAGGGGACTAACTACTGGAGAGAAATACATTCACCACCACAGTCTACCATTAGCCATTATGGAAGAAATAAAGCCCATTTTCAGAAATCTGGCTGATAGAAGTCTTCTGAAGAAATATCTTCACGGAAAAACGCAGAACCCCAACGAGTGCTTGAGTAGTGTGGTATGGTATCGTCTCCTAAAAACAGTGTTCGTCGGAATTAATGCACTACATTTTGGTGCGTATGATGCTGTGGAAACCTTCAATCTTGGGAATATAACAAAATGACAGGTCCTTCAAAAGTGTGAGTTGCGTATTGGTTCCCGTACAGTACGTGCACAGACTTAGGCTTGCTGGCAATATAACCAAGACATTAGTGAGAAAAGCAAGACAGGTGCAGAGGGGTGCCAAAAGAAGACTTGAAGATGATTATAAAGACTGTGAAGGGGTTATTGACTATGGATGAAGAATGTTTTTATCACCTTTCTCCGTTTCCCGTAACTTTGCTTTTTTACTTCTTCTAGGGACATTATCTCAGCTACTGGTGCACCTAGAAGTCTGAAATTATTATGACAATCACATGGGTTTCCTTTACACACTGAAACAACGATTTTTTAATTATTTTCTATACAAAACACTTAGGGGTGATAACCTAGTAAAAATGATTGGAAAAAATTTACTTAAAAATAAATGTAAAATATGTCTGTAAAAATACTTCGACAATGAACTGTGTTTTCAGTATTGTTACAACATATCAACGCACATACAGTAAAAATTTTATCTCTCTGTCTCCAGTAGTTTGTACGAAAATGTTCCCTACAGTAGGCACATTTTAACATTGCGGGGATAGGCGCTTAATATATTTGGAAAATTCTAGAGTTTCATACACCTGTAAGTATGGATTGTATTCTGTGCAAAATTCATCGAAGAATCTCTCTTACTTATTGAAGAAAAGTGTACCTACAGCAACAAATGCAGGCAATAGTAAGTGAAAAAAATGATGGAATTTCACATGTAAAAAATTATTTTGTTATGTTTTTGAACTTCCACTGCCTTGAGTGTGAATCCTGAATCGTTCCTGGTCATGCTGACAAATTTTTTATGAATTTGTTTGTAAAAGTATAGACAGTGGAAATTAAAATCTGCTGTGGTGCCTCTCCTGCTCCAAGTCGGCTCGTTTGGCGTCCTACACCCTTAAAGGAAGTGCATAAGCGAAGCACAGACGAACGGGAAACCATTTTAGAGGCGGTATTGTCTGCAAATGAGAAAATCCGCTGAAACAAACGGTTCTGACCATTTATGAAAAGCGTTCGAAGAACGGTGAAACCCACGAGTAGGCGACACAATATTCGAAGTCCTTACGTAACTTATCACGTGCATTTATCTGATTTAAAAATGTTTGCAGTAAACTAAAGTTAGCTGTTCTGAAGTCCTCGAGTTTTCTACTCTCAAAAAATATTTGCACGTTTTCCAAGGACCAAAATTTTATCTCTGGTGTGTGACATCACCTTTAGACGAGAGTATAGTCAACCTAGAAATAAAAATTAAGTGTATTTGCCAAATTAATGAGACGCCACCCAGTTCGCACATAGGCGGTTCAACTACGTCACGCTATGAAAGGCCTGACGCTTTCCATAAAGTTTTTTGGTGAGGTCCTTTTGAGTTGTATTTTACCATATACCGAATTAATTAAAATTATTAGACAGAAAATCTGAAGGGAGGGAACATATTTATGTAATACTACGCGTAATTGCCAGAAAGTGTTTTCTCATTTACGTGTAGCGTATTGTCCCAAAAAAACTCTCCAGTGTACTGTATGTATTTTACCTGTGCTTAATGTCCCGTTTATAAGCGATACGTTTGAAAAGTGATGTTAAGTTGATCGTAAGAAAAGATGCATGAAATATAATAATATTGGTATTTGCTTCATATTTTTATATGAAGCAAATACAAATATGTACGACTGTACATAACCAGTAACTCATACCCTCCCCAAAACACTATTCTTCAAACTTCGAACTTCCACGTGAAAATGTCATATCTCGTGAAATATGTGTCGTACAATGATATAATTTTGCTGTTACATAGATCGGTATATGTGGGTACTGGCATCAAAATATATTGCGAATAGTCAGTAGTAAAGAACTAATAAATGAAAACGTAATACCTGATACTAGAGTTATACTGCACGAACAGAGAAAATGTACAGCCAAACATTTCTGCATTCATTGTTTTGTGGGCGGTGTCAGCGAGAAAAATTTCCAGAAGGTCAGACATTACGTGTACAGTTTTTCGTAGTCGCTAAGTGCTCTCTCGCTAAGTGCTCTCTTCCTCAAATTCTAGATGAATAGAGCCTGGGTGACTTGCACGCCATCAGTTACGCTACGTCTAGACGTATATATAGTTTCTAACTTTAATCCTTGTCTTACCTGTGTATCAATTTTTGAATAAGAATATTCTTTCTTAATGAGCAGATTTTTGACAGCGTTTTGCGTATTTAATTTAGGTGAATAAAATAAATTTTTCGTCCCTGCAAGCCATCAGATTCCGATAATCATCTCATATTTTTGGGCCACATTCAGGTAATAATGTTTGAACGATATTTCCGCCATATGACTGTAAAAACTTCTTTATTTCGTATTACTATCATGATTTCGGCCTTAGTCCATTATCAAGAACAGAAATGCTGGGTATAATTAGACGCCGCGCGGTATTAGCCGAGCGGTCTAGGGCGCCGCAGTCATGGACTGTGCGGCTGGTTCCGGCGGGGGTTCGAGTCATCCCTCAGGCATGGGTGTGTGTGTTTGTCCTTAGGATAATTTAGGTTACGTAGTGTTTAAGCTTAGAGACTGCTGACTTAGCAGTTAAGTCCCATAAAATTTCACTCACATTTGAACATTTTTATAATTAGACTTTGTTAAGTGAAGTTATCGTCAAGCTGCACTGAGCTGGATGTCCCAGAGTGTAGATAAGCACAAAACTATGGAAATGTATCATTTTGTACTTACCTGCAAGCTGGGACACCCAGTTCAATGCAGCTTGACGATAGTTTCATTTATCAAAGTCTAATTATACCCAACACTTCTCTTCTTGATAATGGACTAAGGCCGAAATCATGACAGTAATATCTGAATATACGAGGGTAAGTCCATTATTATCAGCAAAGTAGTTATAAAATTTTATTGTAATCAAATAGGAAACTCACAAGAACACCATTTCTCGAAATAGTCTCCTTGCGTTTCAACGCACTTGGTCCATCATTGTACAAGCTTCCCGATGTCCTCATAAAAGAAGGTTCTAGCTTGAGCTGCGAGCCACTAATGCACCGCTACTTTCACAACTTCGTCCGAGGCAAATCGGCTGCTCCTTAATGCCTGTTTCAGTGGACCAAACAAGCGGTAGTCAGAAGGGGCAACATCGGGACTATATAAAGGATGATCCAGTACTTCAGATTTGAGTTTCTGGAGCGTTTCAGCAGTGTGGGGAGGAGTATGCGGACGGGTATTGTCGTGCAACAGCAGAACACCTTTTGACAGCAATACTCGGCGTTAGCTTCGAATTGCAGGCTTTAGGCTGGCAGTAAGCATCTCACTGTAACGTACACTGTTTACTGTTGTGTCCTTTTCCCCGTAATGTTCCAGTAGTGGACCTTGTGCGTTCCAGAAAGCCGTAAGCATCAGTTTTCCTGCGGACGGTTGGGTCTTGAACTCTTTCTTGCACAGCGAATTTGGATGTTTCCATTCCATACTCTGCCGTTTACTTTCCTGCTCGTAATGATGGACACATGTCTCGTCACCAATAATGATCCCGTCTAAGAAGTTGCCCCCATAGCGATCCAAATGTTTTTTGCAGATGTCCAACCGCTGTGAGTTGTTTTGAGAGTAATCTTGCACAAACTTTATGAAACCGAAGTAGGCAGAACCATGACTAATTTGCAGACGATGTGCCATTTCGTAAATAGTGAATCGTCTGTTTCAGAGAATTATTTGACGTGAACGCACAATGGTTTCTTCATTTCTGGCGTAACCCTTGTGCGAACATTTCGGAATTTTTCAGGCCATTCGTAGACACTCCGTTGTGACAAAACACTGCTGCCGTACTGTACCGGAAGTCTTCGATTAATTTCGGCCCCTGATACTCCCTCTGACCACAAAAAACGGATCACTGAACGTTGCTCTTCTTTGGTGCAAATAGGGGCGAGATCGGGACTATATGGAGGATGCGTTCAGCGTCTTTAGAAATTCGACCCGTAAGGGAGTGAAAAAAGGGATGAAATTCTCTGTGGAAATATTTCATTAAGCAAGCATTTTTGTATCTACATCTACGAAAATTCACTTTGACTTCTTTGTCAAAATAAAAAATAGACAGCGGAGCAGCCATGATTAACAGCACGGCAGCGATAACGAAACTAACCCAGCAGCTTCAAAGTTACAAAGATATGACAACAAATAAACAAAGCATGCTTCATCAACGTAAAACAACAGTACTATTAAAATGAACAAAAGTATTAAGTAAATCGTGGATAATAATTGATTGGCTCTCGTAAAAGGCAGCGTCCTGACTGACTGACTGACTCATCATCGTCCAGCCCGAACCGCTAAGTATAGAAACTTCAAATTTGGAGATGGTGTGGATTTTATACTGTAGGCGTCGTTTAAGGAGGGATTTTCCGAAATTCCAATCCTAAGGGGGCGAAACAGGGATGATGGGTTTTCTTTGAAAAAAGTCGCTATTAAGGCAATTCTGAAGTTAGACCCACGCAAATTGGTACTTGGTTCCTCGGCTAGAAATAAACAAGTACGAGTTTCAGCATTTTTGGAAATTTAATGCTATGGAGATGAAATAGAGGGTGAAAGCTTTTTTTGAAAATATATCATTATTAAACAAGTGCTGAAGTATTTCTAAAGCTACATCTATGAACATTGGTATTTGACTTCTCGGTTACAAATTAAAAAGATAAGTGTTTCAGTATCTTTGGAAATTCAACCCGTAAGGGGGTGAAATAAGTGATGAAATTCTCTGTAGAATCACTTCATTATGCAAGCATTTTTGTAGCTACGAAAAATCGCTTTTTACTTAGTCAAAAATAAGAAAAAAAACACGTAAGTTATTGGTCTTAGAAATTCAATCCTTATGGGGGTGGAAAGGGGGATGAATCTTTCTATGGAAATATTTCACTATGCAAGCATAAAAATTTGTATTTGGCTTCTGTGTTAGAATAAAATATATGCTTGTCACAGTTTTTTGGAAATTAAACCCATAAGGAGATGAAATACGCTCACACTGATTCACTAACTCACGACGGCCCAGCCCAAAGCGCTAAGGATAGAAACTTGAAGTTTGGAGAGGGTGTACACCCGATACTGCCGGTATCGTTTAAGAAGGGATGGTCGGAAATTCCACTGCTAACGGGGTACAATAGGGGATGAAGGGCCTTTTGAAAGTATATCGGCGTTGAGAGTGTTGTGGTTGGCAGGAGACGCAACACCGTGCTACTAGAGGAAGCCGAAAGGCACGCGTGTTAGCTCACGCAGGCTGGCGTGAGGTGTGGAACAGGCCCTGGAAATTAGAATTTAGAAAAAACGGACGTAGCTGGTGGAATACTTAACTTTAATCCATCAACGGTGAACGTCGCTCTTGACGGTACATGATTCAGTATCAATAGTAACTGGTAATGGCGCCTTGCTAGGTCGTAGCAAATGACGTAGCTGAAGGCTATGCTAACTACCGTCTCGGCAAATGAGAGCGTATTTTGTCAGTGAACCATCGCTAACAAAGTCGGTTGTAAAACTGGGGCGAGTGCTAGGAAGTCTCTCTAGACCTGCCGTGTGGCGGCGCTCGGTCTGCAATCACTGACAGTGGCGACACGCGGGTCCGACGTATGCTAACGGACCGCGGCCGATTTAAAGGCTACCACCTAGCAAGTGTGGTGTCTGGCGGTGACACCACAGAGAGCAAAATGGTATTTGGTTTCTCAGTCAGAAACCAAAAACTAAATGTTTCAGTGGTTTTGGAAATTCAACCCCCGAAGGGAGTGCAATAAGAGATAAAAACTTTCAAGAAAATATTATTTCGTTGCATTAAACAAATTTTAAAGCTAAATTAATGAAACTTGTATTTCACTTCTCGCTTGGATATTAAGGAAACTTGTTAGTGGATGAAAGTTGCTATAGAAATACATCCAAAAGAACGCAAAATGCGTGTTTAACAAAAACTTTGGACTCCAGCTAGCAGAATCGCTTTTTGGTCAGAAGTATATTCCGGAAAGACCTTGCTGATACGGCCTTCATTAGCTTGAAAAGCTTAGAAGATGTTACAATTTGTGAACAACATAAAAGTTCCAATAAAGGAAAAAAAAATATCTCTGCAGGGCATAGAATCTACGCGAGCGAAGCAGTGAGGGCTAAGCTAGTACAGAATAAAGAAGTTTGTACTGTTAGATGGCGGAAATATCACTGAAACAGTTGGATTCCCATTAGTAGGCAATATAGATCGCTTTCAGTATTGGGCTCCTTATATTGAAGGATACCGCTTTTAGAGCAGTTTCGTCAAAGACATGGAACTCGTTTGACGGAGGAAGAGCGCCATCTTTAGGAAGAGTGACGGCCCCTGACCGGACAGACGCCACGGCGGTCGCCGGCAGCTGCCGGGGCTCGCGTGCTCGGGGAGCGAACGACTCTATCCGGCTGTGGGCGGCAGCGCGGATCCAGGTGCCGTTCATCTGCATTAATGCCCGCCACCAGTCGCGGGCGGCAGATGCGTCAGTGCAAATGGTGTGTGTATTCCGGGGCAAGCGACGATGGGAAACAACAGCGGACCGCACAAGTACTAACTGAATGGTGAACCTGCTAGCCGAGCTGGCGCTTCCATTTTCTGCACAATATATGAGATTCAGCTGCCCCTACGAATTTAATTTTATTCAACCCGCAATATACCACGGGCGAGATTTTCATAGTCTGTCACTGGCAAACCATTAATCCTACAGGGACAATGAACAAAACCTTTTTGTAGGAAATGTTATACAGTTAAATATTACGCTGGGATACGTTTTCGATAGAGACCGTAGTTTTTGAGTTATTCAACAAAAACACTCAAAAGTGACCTTCAAAATACCCCCTCACTCAGCCCCAATAGGTCAGGATTTCTAGTATGTTGTTCATGGAAATCCGTCCTACCACTGCACAAAAATTTGAGATTGACAAATTATTTCTCACATTCGGCCTTTTTAGAGCTGCCTTGACTGGCCTTATTAGGCACCGACTTAGCAGAGCAATCACATATTCTGCAATTGATGTTTATGTAAATTTTACCTAGCAATTCTGTGAATTTTAACAGCATAAAATAAATACGAGTGCTGGAATTTTAACAGTGGCAACTACCTATTTACGGCTCGTACAAAATAGATACGTGTTTCAAAGTTTCACTGACCTTCAAAGTAGTCATCAGCATTGTGTATAATCCGTTGCCAGCGATGTGGAAGTCGTAGGATACTCTTAGCAGTGCCAGTTGTGGTTTTGGAACACATCCTACGACCAGCTTAGAGGCAGAAGTGATGACACTTTCTGCAAGACCTGACCATCATTTTGCAGCACAATGCTCAAGCACGTGCAGTGCAAGCTGTTACTAATTTGTTTGACTGATGGTGCTGCTAAGTGCTATACCACCTACTGCACTCCCCTGACTTAAGCCCTCGTGAGTTCAACTCGATTTCTAAACTGAAGGAAACACTTCACGGCATTTGCTACCGAACTGCTACAAGTTCATCGGGCAATAGACCGCGCCGCTCGTACTGTCAACACCAGTGGCACTGCTAAGAGTATCCTACGACTTCCGCATTGCTGGCAACGGATTATACACAATGCTGGTGACTCCTTTGAAGGTCAGTAAAACTTTGAAACACGTATCTATTTTGTACGAGCTGTAAATAGTTAACTGTTAAAGTTCCAACCCTCGTAGTTATATTGTTATATTCGTCAGGTCTTCTGACTACGAAACTAGTGCGTTTGTAAGGTTTAAGTTTGGATTAAATTGTCAACGTAATTAGTTTTAGCGTGACGTTTACAAAACTCGTTTTTCTTTCCGTACCCTCACGGGCGCGTTCACATTGATACTGTTAACGAAATAGCCAACTATACTGGCGGCATAACAGCCCAGTAAACAGATGATGGATGGAAAGGGTTGTATGGGCGCACGGCGGCAAGGTCTTCAGCGCCCGCTCAGTAACAGATTGAGACGGGTGTCAAGAAAAGACTCAGAACAGTAAGATAAAAGAGAACGTAAAACACAGGTAACAAGCTTGGAAAAATATGAGCCTACCCACACCGAAGCGTGGGACGAAGCATGCCGGCAGCCGTAAAACAACACAGGAATAAAGTGGTAGAGGGAGCTAAAACAATATAGCAGACGGAAGTGGCTGGCAGACCGCAAGGATAAAGGAAGGAGCCAGCCACTGTGCAATACACTAAGACCTCCAGCATAAAAGTTTCGGCCAGAGTCCAGACACATCACAAAACATTAAAACCCTAGACACACACGTCTCATCATTAGCTAAAACACAGGGCAGAC
Source organism: Schistocerca serialis cubense (assembly GCF_023864345.2). NCBI lineage: Eukaryota > Metazoa > Arthropoda > Insecta > Orthoptera > Acrididae > Schistocerca > Schistocerca serialis. The sequence goes on from NC_064641.1 coordinate 965,544,618, forward strand.
CCCCATCAACTTGTGCTTCTGCCCTTGCATCACGGTATAATATGCAGTCTGTTAAAATGTGGCGGACAGAGATGTGCACACCATAACCATCACAAAATGGGGGATTCTCCCTCCGTAATAGAAAGCTATGTGTGAGAGGACAGTGCCCAATCCGAAGACGCGTGAGGGTCACTTCTTCCCGCCTGAGCAACCGGCAGGAGAAACGCCATGGCCGAGTTGTTGACTTCACCACCGCCAGCCATTATTCCTCCCACAACTCCATGCACTTCTTGTGGAGTGCAGAAAGCACAGACTGCAAGGGAACAGGACACTGGACCACATCCTGCTCTCTGCAGGCTTTCTTGGCAGCCCGATCGGCCTGTTCATTGCCCCATATTCCTACATGACCAGGCACCCAGCAGTAGGACACCTTCTTACCCCGCCGTAGGAGCAAGAACAGTTAGTCAAATATCAGCTGAACCATCTCCTCAGTTGGGTGCAGATTCTGAAATGATTGTAAGGCATTAAGAGAATCGGAGCAGAGGAGAAATCGATTGCTCCGAACGCGATTCATCCACTCCAGTGCTTTCAGGATCACGTGGAGCTCCGCTGCGAAGACGGTATATTCATCAGGGAGGTGAATCCGGGTAACACGATCAGGGAACACTGCAGAACAGCCAAGGAAATTCTCCTGTTTGGAGCCATCAGTGTAAACGACGGTAAAACCGTGATGCGCATCTAAAATGTTAAAAAACTGAGATTGGAATGTAAAATATGGTGTACTATCTTTCTTAAAATTAGTCAAATCTAAAATAAGTCTCGGTCTCCGGAGGAGCCAAGGTGGAAATCTGCTCCAACTTGGACGCAAAACATGAAGACCAGCCATATTCATCGCAGAAAGGCAATCTGTGCGCGAATCCCATAGGGCCGCGTCGCTCGTTGCCGGTTATGAAGTGGCCGTGCCAGAGGAAGCTGAGCAACGGTATGGTATGCAGGTGTGTATGGTGTGGACAAAGTTTTATACGCCTGGCGCACCGTGCGTAGCCGCCGCCGCATATGAAGTGGCGGTTCACCAGCCTCTGCACAGAGGCGTGGTATGGGACTAGTTCTGAATGCCCCAGTGGCCAACCGAAGCCCTTCATGGTGCACAACGTACAACATCTTTAAGCAAGAAGGCCTCGCAGACCCGTACACCGTGCACCCATAATCGAGCCGAGATCAATGGAGACCAAAAAAAGTCGAACATTGGGAATAGTTCGTGTAGTCGGGAATGTTTGTACAGTGGTGGGAGGGAGAGTCACGGACAACACACCCATAAATCCTCATCGGTGAGAGATGAGTGTGGTGGCGGAGGTACATTTGAAAGTCACTTTTGTGCGTTTTTCTTGAATAACTTGAAAGTCGTGGCCTCCCGCGAGAACTTAGAACAAAATTTAGCTACATTACGTTTCCTACAAAAAGGACTTGTTCATTCTTTTCTGTAGGGCTAATAATTTGCCCGTAGCGAGCAACAGAATATGAAAATCTCGCGCGTGGGTTTTGAAGTCCAGACACTACATTGCAGGTTCCATAAAATGATATTGGTAGGGACAACTGAAATACTATATTATATACAGGGTGTCTCTCCTAAGAGACTTCAGGCGCAGTTTCAAAAAAAATCTAATGGCTCTGAGCACTATGGGACCTAACATCTGTGGTCATCAGTTCCCTAGAACTTAGAACTACTTAAACCTAACTAGCCTAAGGACATCACACACATCCATGCGATCCTGCGACCGTAGCGGACACGCGGTTCCAGACTGAAGCGCCTAGAACCGCACGGCCACACCGGCCGGCGGCGCCGTTTCCCTGGTGTTTCAGCAGATGTTTGCAATTTCGCTTTTGCGTTGTGTAGTTGTAGTCAGCCCAACAATCAGTGCTCCTCACGTGTTTTGTGTGACGCCCAGATTCGACGGAAACATCGGTTTGTTTCCCATTAAAAGCAAAATTATTTTTAAATCTGAATTTTATGTGCCACTCGTCAGAGCGGTCCGAGATTAGTGTAGTGCGATATTTCTTTCATCGGTATGTGTTACGAGAGACAGTAAAAGACGAGGAATAATCAGTATTCCAGCTGCGAGTGAGTAGCGCTGCACGCTTGACAGTGGAAGGGCTTTGCTGTAGCATCTGCAGTACTGATTATTCCTCATCTTTTACTGTCTCTCGTAACACATATCGATAAAAGAAATATCGCACTACACTAATCTGGGACCGCTCTGCCAATTGGCACATAAAATTCAGCTTTAAAAATAATTTTGTTTGTAATAGGAAACAAACCGAAGCTTCCCGTCCACGCTGGGCAACGCATGAAAGACATGTCGAACGTCAATCGTCTCGGCTGACACCAGCTACACAGCGCAAAAACGAAATTTGTAAAAATATTTCGAAACACCAGACAAAATGCTCCTGATGACTCCTAGAAGAGACACCCTGTATATATTGACGTAATTTGCCCAATACGTATTACTTTTATTCATTTATTGCCGGAATTCACATCATCATCGACTTCTCGAGAATAGAACACAAAATCTCTATCAAAATACATTTATTTTTAGTGTATGGCGTTTCATGTAAAAGCTGTTTTTTTTATATAATTTAACTTGAGCTATATAGGCCTCCTGGTCTGTTAGGACATGGCGAAGACGTTTGCCAATAACAGCAATGTAATTGATAATATGGCAGTATTTATCAACATGTGAATTGTGGATACTACTCTCTCGACGATCTCAAACTGCTTCAAATCCAAAGATATTGACTGAGTAGTTTATTCTATAGATTCTACGACTTCATTTCTAAAATATTTATGTCTCTATTAACGCTGTCTTGACACACAGACGCGACGCTGCTGCTCAGTTTTGTTAACCACGGCGACAGCAGCACTGGCCGGCCGCTGTGGCCGAGCGGTTCTGGGCGCTTCACTCCGGAACTGCGCGGTTGCTGCGGTCGCAAGTTCGAATTCTGCCTCGGGCATGGATGTCCTTAGGTTAGTTAGGTTTAAGTAGTTGTAAGTTCTAGGGGACTGATGACCTCAGATGTTAAGTCCCATAGTGCTCAGAGCCATTTGAACCATCTCACAGCAGCACGCCAAGCGAACAGTAAAATACACTTCTGAATGCTATGTTTAACGAGTAGCGCCATCTGTCACACAGTTTTTATAGTAGCGAGCGTACAAGCTGCCGCTGTCGCCGTAGTGGCTAAGGCTTTTGCGGTGGCGCTCGATCCAGGAGTATGCCGGTTCGAATACTGGTGGTGGAAAAAAGTTTCACTGCCAGTGACACGTCCGTCGAATGGCGACGATTAGCTCGGCAGCTCCCTAGGAGCTACTATCGTCAGCGTCATCATCATCATCATCATCGTCATCATCCAATACAAACATACACTACACACGCACACAAAATACGACTGTCATTTTTAAAGTAAGAAGCGATAGCACACCGCGTCACGCATCATGTCACGTGACGGTCGGCCAATCTTGCCCAGTGTCTCACTGCGCTGCCGTTACGTTTCGCGTTTCTGCCGGAGTTGGTTGTATGATTATGCCGCTCCGTTTGTCGCCATGTAAATCACTAATCCCGTCGATTGTGTGGTGCGCTCCAGCGTTCACATCTTAAATGAAAAACTATTCCGTCCTGCTGAAATTCACCTGCAGCTTTTGAAATTTATGGTGCAGCTGTACTGAACGACGGAAATATGCTTAAATGGTGTAGGCTGTTTAATGAAGGATCGAACAATGTTCATGATGAATTTACTACTGACGAGCTGTATCAGAAATGTCCACCAGTTTCAAGATCAGTACTTTTTCACATTGTTACTGACAAATTTCACTAAAAAAAATGTGTGCGAGATGGGTGCCGCGAATGCTGACAGAAGAACGCAAAACAAAGAGAAAGGCACATTCTTTAACCGTTTTGGAGCGCTATCACTATGACGGTGACCAGTTTTCGAGTCAAACTGTGACCGGTGATGAAACGTGGATTGCGCACTACATTCCAGAGAATAAACGTCAAACCAGTGAGTGGCATCATTCACACTCCACGACGAAACCACAAAATTTCAAACGAGGACCTCCAACACTGAACATCATAGCCGCGATTTTTTGTGACCCGAAAGACATTTTTCTGTTAAATTTTTTTCGCAAGACGAATCACAATAAATGCTAAGAGGCAATGTGAAGCTTTACTAAAGCTTAGACGCGCTATGCAAACTCGCCGGCTGTCCTTTTCATTCTTAATCCACTTATTTGCCATATACAGGGTGGTCCATTGATAGTAACCGGCCCAAATATCTCACGAAATAAGCATCAAACGAAAAAACTACAAAGAACGAAACTCGTCTAGCTTGAATGGGCAAACGAGATGGCGCTATGGTTGGCCCGCTAGATGGCGCTGTCATAGGTCAAACAGATATCAACTGCGTTTGTTTAAATAGGAACCCCCATTTTTTATTACATATTCGTGTGGTACGTAAAGAAATATGAATGCTTTAGTTGGACCACTTTCTTCGCTTTGTGATAGATGGGGCTGTAATAGTCACAAACGTGTAAGTACGTGGTATCAGGTAACATTCCGCCAGTGTGGACGATATTTGCTTCGTGATACATTACCTGTGTTAAAATGGACCGTTTACCAATTGCGGAAAAGGTCGGTATCGTGTTGATGTATGGTTATTGTGATCAAAATGCCCAACGGGCGTGTGCTATGTGTTCTGCTAGGTGTCCTGGACGACATCATCCAAGTTTCCGGACCGTTCGCCGGATACTTAAGTTATTTAAGGAAACAGGAAGTGTTCAGTCACATGTGAAACGTCAACCACGACCTGCAACAAATGATGATGCCCAAGTAGGTGTTTAGGCTGCTGTCGCGGCTAATCCGCGCATCAGTAGCAGACAAATTTCGCGAGAATCGGGATTCTCAAAAACGTTGGTGTTGAGAATGCTACGTCAACATCAATTGCACCCGTATCATATTTCTATGCACCAGGGATTGCATGGCGACGACTTTGAACGTCGTGTACAGTTCTGCCACTGGGCACAATAGAAATTACGGGACGCTGACAGATTTTTTGCACGCGTTCTACTTAGCGACGAAGCGTCATTCACCAACAGTGGTAACGTAAAACAGCATAATATGCACTATTGGGCAACGGAAAATCCACGATTTCTGCGAGAAGTGGAACATCAGCGACCTTGACGGGTTAATGTATGGTGCGGCATTATGGAAGGAAGTATAAATGGCCCCCATTTTATGTATGGCAATCTAAATGGTGCAATGTATGCTGATTTCCTACGCAACGTTCTACCGATGTTACTACAAGATGTTTCACTCCATGACAGAATGGCGATGTACTTCCAACATGATGGATGTCCGGCACATAGCTCGCGTGCGGTTGAAGCGGTATTGAATAGCATATTTCATGACAGGTGGATTTGTCGTCGAAGCACCATACCATGACCCGCACGTTCACCGGATCTGACGTCCCCGGAGTTGTTTCTGTGGGGAAAGTTGAAGGATATTTGCTATCGTGACCCACCGACAACGCCTGACAACATGCGTCAGCGCATTGTCAATGCATGTGCGAACATTACGGAAGGTGAACTACTCGCTGTTGAGAGGAATGTCGTTACACGTATTGCCAAATGCATTGAGGTTGACGGACATTATTTTGAGCATTTATTGCAGTAATGTGGTATTTACAGGTAATCACGCTCTAACAGCATGCGTTCTCAGAAATGATAAATTCGCAAAGGTACATATATCACATTGATACAACCTAAATAAAATGTTAAAACGTACCTACGTTCTACATTTTAATTTAAAAAACCTACCTGTTACCAACTGTTCGTCTAAAATTGTGAGCCATATGTTTGTGACTATTACAGCGCCATCTGTCACAAAGCGAAAAAAGTGGTCCAACTAAAACATTCATATTTCTTTACGTACTACACGAATATGTAATAAAAAAGGGGGTTCCAATTTTAAAAAATGCAGTTGGTATCCGTTTGAAGTATGGCAGCGGCACCCAGCTGGCCAACTATAGCGCCATCTGGTTCCCTCCTTCAAGCTAGACAAGTTTTCGTTCTTTGTAGTTTTTTCGTTTGACGCTTATTTCGTGAGATATTTGGCCCGGTCACGATCAATGGACCACCCTGTATACCCCAGAGGGCGTTTTACAATTGCTTTAAACTTTGCCGATGTCCGTCACACTGGAGCTAAATGATGTCCAGTCACTGTCTCAAGTTGGATGCTAACAAATGCTTATCTGCTTTTTCTATCATCAACATTCTTCTGGTCTTCTTCGGTAACCATCGCCGCCATTATGACATCACGAGTACTAATCCCTGTTTCTGCACTGACACTGTCGATAAGGTCGGGCCTGTTTGGAACTACAAGGTCTAAAATATTTTCATTGCGTGTGGGTTGTTCAGGGCAGTTTTTGGAAAAACGTGTTCAGAAGTACTTCGCAGGACTGTCTGTCCGAACCATCTGCATTAAATTAATGGCGACTCATTCTTGTGTTTTAGTGGATGACATTAACGAACACATAGAACATTATCATCGGTTACTTCGGACTGCTAACGAAATGTTCACCTTTTGAATCGGTGAGGGTGTTGCACGTTTCATTTCCTGCATTACTTGTTACGAAGGAGAGGTTCGGTGTCCAAACCTCATACTATGGCAATACTCCTGTTCCAAGATCGCTTCTGTACAGATATATGCTGCTTGACCAATGCAAAGCTATGAAGACTTCACCCTGGCAAGGGGACCATAGTCCCGACGGCCTTCCGCTTCGACGACCACTTCACGCGAAACCGTTGGCCTTAATGGTCTCGGCTCACGAAACCCCCGTTGCACGAAAAGGACTTGAAAACAAATGGTTGCATAAACACCATAACTGTGAACACGAGAAATGTAGTGACGTCGCGATGGACGCTTTTGCCTACTACTTAACGTGATAGTACATAGAGCAGAAACTGTATCAACGTGCTGAATAGTAGCACATAGAAGGAAGGAGAGATACATATATCTTAATTTATGAGCTTCTTAAGGTACAGCAACGAAATTTTATTATTAGCCAATGGATCAGTAATTTAGCGTTCATCGAGTGTGTGTTGACGACCACCATAGGACCTTACAGTCCAGCTGTGGCCAATAACTTTACCTCTGGAAGCTGCGAACTCACTGATACGGTTCGAAGAGAGCCGCATTGTTTGGAGACTATAGTTAACAATAACGAAGACATATTTTCATTTCGTTAGTGAACTGCTCTCAAATCACAAAGTAAACCATTTATTTCTTTGACAAGGTCAAATATTTTACATAAATGATTTTTCTTTGTCTATACGAGTCCAGGAAGATTTACAGTAATTTTCTTTATACGTTTCAAATGGGCAAACGTTTTACCCTAAAGTTCTTTCCGAAAGAGGCTTAGTTTCATTATAAGCCATAAATAAGATTTTCACTCTAATGAAATCGTATGCTTATCATACACTGGACTTGATATGCAAACACTGAACAACATCGAAATAAAAATCATATCTAAAACCCACTAATTTTCCTTTTTCTTTGCAGAAAATTCTTTGACAGCATCATTTCCTATCCCACCTGGCGTTGTAGAAAACAGTTTATGATCACTCACTCTGGTGATGAGTGTATAGACTCCCATCTCACTCAGCAGTACCACACGTACTTTTTCTGTTCCTACTCTTTCTAAATCACTATTCTCCTCTTCACGTATACATCTCTTACGAAACATCGTAACAAAGCACCAGGAATAATCTCAGTTTGGCTACTGGCTACTGTACAGAGAATAACAACCACATTGGTCGCTAAGAGAGTGGCTGAATGCACAGCGTCATCAAGGCGACGAGGAGGTCATATCTGTCAAGTCGACAACAGGAGCCACATTGGGACAAGAGCCTTGTGTGACTTGCGAGTCGTGCCGTGGCCATCTTTGTATAGTCCGTGATGCCCATAGGGACTGTATGATGGTCACCCCTACCATTGGTTACACGGTGCTTGGCATGTGCAACTCTCTTCTATGTACTGGTCGAACACACTCATCAATTTCATGTGAAGTCCTTATATCACGATATCGCAAACCCATCTCCCAGCCGGCCACTGTAGCCGAGCAGTTCTAGACGTTTCAGTCTGGAACCGTGCTGCTGCTACAGTCGCAGGTTCAAATCCTGCCTCAGGCATGGATGTGTGTGATGTCTGTAGGTTAGTTAGGCTTAAGTAGTCCTAATTCTAGGGGACTGATGACCTCAGATGTTAAGTCCCATAGTGCTCAGAGCCATCTGAACCATTTGAACCCATACATATGTCTCGTTTGGCTTGGCTCTGAGCACTATGGGACTTAACATCTGAGGTTATCAGTCCCCTAGAACTTAGAACTACTTAAACCTAACTAACCTAAGGAAATCACACACATCCATGCCCGAGGCAGGATTCGAACATGCGACCGTAGCGGTCGCGCGGTTCCAGACTGAAGCGCCTAGAACCGCTCGGCCACTGCGGCCGGCTGTCTCGTTTGGAGCCTCTCTTGTTGACAAACCGTTTTGCACGTATTTGGACGACTCTTAACTCACTAACCTTGGTGCAACATCGTCTATTTGTGACTCCCAAGAGGGCATGCTACTGGCTTTGCATTTACAACATCCTTCTGAAAACCCAGTTGTTTGTTGATAGTAAAATGTCATATAACTACTCTAAGTTTTGAGTTGTTCAGTCCTTGCTTTCTTGTGCACTGCATTTTTCACAAAGCAATATCTGTCTGTCTGTTACATATATTTAACAGAGTGCATTTATGTGTGTATGTGTGGGATCTCCTCCCAAACCTCTGGATTTATTTCAAGCAAATTTGCCACAGAAACAGCAGGCAGCACAAGTATCACCACTGCAGGATTGATAACCTCCTTGTTCCGATAGGCACCTCTCTTCCGCAGACCCTGGCGTAGAGGCTACCCTGCACGACAGGCATGATGTGTGGGAACAGTACTGCGCAGCCAAACCTACCTGCTTTGCAACACAGCCTATATGATAACAGCAAGACACATTTCCCAGGCTCCAAAATACAGACTGCTCTGCTTGACAGGTGTGCTGTATTCGATTATTACCAGCTTGCTTCAGTGACCTTCTTTCCATGACTCCCAGTATGTCAGGGGCAAATAAACGATTTTCAAGCCCCTGATGTGTAGCGTGCCCTGTATGACATACATGTTGTGGGATAAGTATAAGCCTGGTTTACTAAGCAGTGTTGCATCATCCACTTGTGCCGATGAGTATGGTTGCAAACAGATTAGATGAATAGAGGAGAAGATGGACAGAGCAAGAGGAAGAGGAAATGGATAGAGCGGGGAGGAGGGGGAGATGCATGAGGCAGGTGGGACACATAGCCATCTGAGTGTAGATACTCACTGTTATCTGTACGAATCTTGGGAGGGTAACAGTCAAATATGTGTATGTGAATGCATCTTATTACCATTGTCTGGTGGTTTTGATCTGTACCACGAGAAAATATGAGCTACTGCCAATTGTTTGCACAAGAGATACATACATAAGAAGCTACTTGAAAAAGTACAGCAGGCAGCCACTTTGCATATACACCATGTGATCAAAAGTATCTGGACACCCCCAAAAACATACGTTTTTCATATAAGGTGCATTGTACTGCCACCTACTGCCAGGTACTCCATATTGGCGACCTCAGTAGTCATTAGACATGGTGAGAGAGGAGAATGGGGCGCTTCGCGGAACTCACGGACTTCGAACGTGGTCAGATGATTGGGTGTCGCTTGTGCTATACGTCTGTACGCGAGATTTCTACACTCCTAAACATCCCTAGGTCCACTGTTTCCGATGATAGCTAAGTGGAAACGTGAAGCGACATATGCAACCCAAAAGCGTACAGGCCGACTTCGTCTGTTGACTGACAGAAACCGGCGATGGTTGAAGAGGGTCGTAATGTGTAATAGGCAGACATCTATCCAGACCATCACACGGGAATTCCAATTTGCATCAGGATCCACTGCAAGTACTATGAGAGTTAGGCGGGAAGTGAGAAAACTTGAATTTCACGGTCGAGCGGCTGCTCGTAAGTCGCCCATCATACTGGTAAATTCCTAACGACGCCTCGCTCAGTGTAAGGAGCGTAAACATTGGACGACTGAACAGTGGAAAAACGTTGTGTGGAGTGACGAATCACGGTACACAATATGCCGATCTGTTGGCAGATTGTGGGTATGGCGAATGCCCAATGAACGTCGTCTGCCAGCATATGTAGTGCCAACAGTAAAATTCGGAGTCGATGGTGTGGTCGTGTTTTTCTTGGAGGGGGCTTGCACCTCTTGTTGTTTTCCGTGGTACTATCACAGCACAGGCCTACACTGATGTTTAAAGCACCTTCTTGCTCCCCACCGTTAAAGAGCAATTCGGGGATGGTGATTACATCTTTCAACCCGATCGAGCACCGGTTCATAATGCACGGTCCGTGTAGGAGTGGTTACACGAAAATAACATCCCTGTAAAGGACTGACCTGCACAGAGTCCTGACTTGAATCCTTCAGAACAGCTTTGGGATGTTTCGGAACGCCGACTTCGTACCAGGACTCACCGACTGGCATCGATACCACTCCTTAGTGCAGAACTCCGTGAAGAACCTTCGAGTACCTGATTGAACGTATGCCTGCGAGAGTGGAAGCTGTCATAAAGGCTAAGGATGGGTCAACACAATACTGAATTCCAGAATTACCGATGGAGGGTGCCACGAATTTGTAACTCATTTTGAGCTAGGTTTCCGGATACTTTTGATCACATAGTGTAGCTTTATTTGTGCTACGACATTCGCCATTTTCACCTATCTTCAGTGGATTTAATACATATCCATATCATTAATGCTACTACATTGTGAGCGCTGCAACCATCTTGTGCAATTTTTTTTTTTTACCGAACAGGCTGTGCCATACACTGTATAGTGCCTTGAAAGGATATACGTAGATAAAGACATAGCAAATAACTATTGCTGCAGCTACTATGTTTCCTGTATTGGACATTTATAACTGATGTAGTTAGATGCACTTACTTCTGTTCTATAACTTGTAGCTTCTCGTTTCACTATTTTATTCATAACACATCTTTTAGAGTCATTGATGTACTAACACAATGCAGCCTTGCTCATGGGAGCAGACGTAGGCGTCTTTTTTCTTCTCTTATTTCTGAATAAAAACACTCGATGTCAAGTAACCATTCTCGTCTTTATCCAGAAACTACTTCTGAAGTCAGGCATGTAATTGAATACTCATTGGTACAAAGATAAACACTAACATTCTTGACTAATGACGTGAAAACTAAGAAATTGGCAGTTAGCCTATTTGAAGAGATTTTCAATGATTATTTAACCAGTGAAGCATTGACATTATGAGAAGTAAATTAACAAAAATGACACAAAAGGAATATAATATACCTTTGATATAAGGCTATATTACCTAAAAACTACAGTTTCGATATTTAATTGGACTAGTGGATCAATAATTGTTGCATAGCACAGAAATGGCAGTAGTATAGTCAAGAAACAATATTATATACTATACATACATTTAATCCTATAATACAGAGGAAAAAATGTAGCAGAAAGCGAAATCTTATAAATTACGTAAGAGTACAGCTACTAAACTGCAACACCCCTGAAAATATCGTAACTAAATGAATTGGTAATCTACACACAGCAGCTGCAGAGAAACAAACCTAATGTTAAAACACGACTGTATTCCAGCAATACTGAAGATAAGTGAAAACCCAAAATGCATATTTCGGAATAAAGCACTAAAAATGGCGGATGGTCGTGTTTCACAGAGTAAGTTAATTTACAGTCACAGACCTCAGTTATGAGTATATTCGATAAATTTATAAAAAATAAAGAACTGTGCCAGAAATGTAAGACTACTGTAGTCTCATACACCCTCAGCTCGTTTTCTTTTACTCAGCTACTCTTCTCTTATTTACAAACGAACGAAATGTGAAGGTAATTAGCTCCAGTGCTTGCTTTCCCAATAAACGGCTGTTTAATCGGAGTCTGTGAAAACACTGGCAGTGTCTCCAATGCAAAACTATTGGCCCCCTCATGAAAAGGCAGCGCCCTCCTTAAGCAAAGGCAGGAGCTCTCCTCAAGCAGAGCTAGAGACCATCCTCGTGCAAAGCCAGTGCTCTCTTCATGCCAAAGCCCGAGACCTCTTCATGTAAAGCCACAATTCTCCTCAGGCAAAGCCAAAATCCTCCTTGTGCAAAGCCAGAGTCCTACTCATCGTGATGCAAAGTGAGTGCTCTCCTCGTGTGAATCCAGAACCCTCCTCGTACAAAGCCAATGCTCTACTCGCGCAAAGCCAGTGTCCCCTCCCTATGTGAATCCAGCACTCTTCTCGTGCAAATCTAAAATTCTCCTCATGCAAAACCAGTCCTTTCCTGATGCCAAACTCGAGCCCTCATGAAAAGCCAGAGCCTCCCTCATGTAAAGCCAAAACCCTCCTCATGCGAAACCAGTGCCTTCTACGTGCAAAGGCAGCGCCACCCTGCTCATGCAAAACCAGATCTTTCATATGCAGAGCCCAAACCTACAACCTCTTTGCTGCACACTGCTGGTCATGAAATATCCAGTGCCATGAGGGACAGAAAGTAATGAAATTTCACTTATTGTACGAGCCTGCACAGTCGAAAAATGCAATATCACTGTCGTCTGGGGCAGCTGTTACGGGGACCATTTAGATCTTACACGGTTTCCTGTGTGGCCCTCAAGAATCGTGACTGCATACCTGCATGGCAGCCAATGGATCGTGACCAACGCTATCATCAGTATCACGGAACGATAAACTGCAGTCTCGATGGTCAATGATGCTGCCGCAGTAGAATTCCGTCACAGGCTCGTAGATGTTTCTCTTTCTTATACCAGACATAACATGATCGCCTTACAAACGCCCAGCATACACATGCGATTAATGAATGAGCAACTCGTTGTGAAATCAGTTCTGATGTATAGAATGTAGATGGTGCCACTCCTATGCTCAATGGGCAACCAAACGTCTCAGTTTCAGGGCGTTGCTGCTGCGCGGCTGCGATGCGGGTGTATAAGCACCGGCCTGTAGGCGAGGGACTAGTGTGGCATTCGTGCCTTCCCGACGCAAATGCGGAAACGTGAATTGTGGCGCCATTATTGCCAAATGCGTGCAGACAGGACTAATGTGCTGCTGGAGGACAAACACCAGTAGACATCCATCGGAGATTGAAGAATGTGTATGCGGCAGCACGTCTGTCAAAACCCTAGACGCGTGCTGGTGCTTCGTGATAACGCACGTCCCCCTATCGCAAACGTCGTAACGCAGAAGTTACGCCAACTCGAAACGGGAGACACTCGAGCGGTCGCCCTACAGTCATAATTTCTGCCCGTGCGATTATCACGTCACCGGTGCCTCAGAAAACGATCTGAAGGGACGACGGTTCCTGCAGTACGAGGATGTGCAGCAGGGAGCTGCAGACTTCTTCACGCAGCGGGACACGGCGTTTCATCAAATTGGGATCTGCAACCTGGTGCGTCGATGAGATATCTGCCTCAGTGCTCACGGCAATTTTGTTTCATTAGCGTTCCGTTTCCGGACTGTACGACCTTCGAACAGAAACTTTTTGATCGCCCGTTACACTTTATGCGGTCTAGTGAAATTCTAATCATTCCCACGTCGAAGCACGTAGTGCACCAATGTGGCGTTCGTTGCATACCCCCATCAAAGTACGAAAATTTTAATGCTCAGCATTCAACTTGCTATAATGACTGATCCCCCTTCCATTCCCAATGACGGAGATATCCGTTGTTTCACCCAAAGAGCTGACATTTGTCCTCTTGGACTACGTATGCATTAATATCACTTCTTAGCTACAGAATGTTCTACCACGCGAGATGTTTTTACAAGTCGCACTGTTCGTAATAGATTGACACGTAGTCAGGGCGCTTCAGACGGAAAAGATGTGTCTTAAGCGCGCCGGCTACTTTTCAATCGATAACAAACACTGTAATCTGTAAAACCATCAGAAAATGTATACAGGGAGTGAATGGGCTGTTATTTTCAAATGACTGACACCTTCTTCTAAGGCAGTCTCTTAAAAATGGCGTTGTTGCTGAGCGGTTCTAGGCGCTTCAGTCCGGAACCGCGCTGCGGCTACGGCCGCAGGGTCGAATCCTGCCTCGGGCATGGATGTGTGTGATGTCCTTAGGTTATTTAGGTTTAAGTAGTTCCACCTCAGATGTTAACTCCCATAGTGCTTAGAGCCATTTCACCATTTTTTGAAAATGGCTTCTTAATCCGAAACTATATTTGGAACTAAGATGACTTCGTTCAAATGGCTCTGAGCACTATGGGACTTAACATCTGAGATCTTCCGTGCCCTAGACTTAGGAATACTTAAACCTAACTAACCTAAGGACTTCAAACACATCCATGTCCGAGGTAGGATTCGAACCTGCGACGCAGCAGCCGTGAGATTCCGGACTGAAGCGCCTAGAACCGCTCGACCACAACAACTAAGGTGACTTCCTAATAAATACAACAGTTTAAGTGAAAAAACGTCGCTTTCATTCAAGACATTTATGCCTGTGGTACCTTGTATGGACAAGATAATTTCTTTTGTTGTCTTCGTCTTTCAAAATAAAATTGTTACTGTCAACAGGAAATATCTAATTTGCAAGTGATGTACATGAAGTAATACAAAAAAATCATTCCGTAGTAACAATAATTTCATCATTCTGCATGTTATCGCCTGACGATGTCGACGTGCCTGATCACAGTAGTATTGTGCCCGTTGGACGCTATCAACCGGCAGTACACCCGTGGATTGTTCGATCTAAAAATATTTTGATTTCAAAATTGTTGCTAGTGCAGTATTTTCATCACGTAATAAAGTTTGTTTTACTTTCAGCCGTACAAATTTTAGGAAAGCTGTCTGGATACACAAAAGTGTCCTGATTTTTAGGAGAGTGGGGTAGTCGGTCAAAGAGGAAGAATTGGAATACTATGTTTTGCCAAATGAGAGACATCTGTACCTCGCACTAAAAATGTCTTGCATGAATCTCTTTTGGACTACCAGAAATAATGCTCCCAGCGCTGCACATCAAGCTGGTATTCATACATGGGGTACAACGGCCTTAATTTTGTATAGTTTAGTGGGCGGATACAAATCTTTCTATTCGACTTCGGCGACTTGCGTGTACGTAAACTACCTGCGTTATCCAACTTGTGACAGAGGATCTACAGTTAAAAGTGGAATACGAATCGCGTCACGTTCCTGCGACTCGTTACTTCCTTGAGAGCCGAAGACTGAATACTTCTGTGGTCCGACCGAATCGAGCCCGTCCTCTCCATCTCCAGGCACGTGCTTCATCACCGGGTCCGGCATTGCGATTGATGAAGTACTTTGCAAGATTTCTTCCACATTACAAAGCCCATTTTCAGTACTTCTCAATGTAATTTCCCTCCATTAGTCAAGAAGCTGAAATCTGTGTTGTTTCTTGGCTCTCAAATCCACAAAGACTTTGAATGTTAGAGAAAAGAGTACGGTACATGAAGTATCATCAGGCCTCCGTGTGAAAACTTTTTATGGAACAAAAAGCATCCAAAATTACAAGAACTTTGTCAAAATCGTGTTGGTAAGTTGCGAGAATTGGGCTGGAAGCATGAGTGTAAAAGGCCATTTCGTACACTCACGTGTTGACTACTTCCCTGAAAATACGGGACATTAAGGAGACAGATCGGAGGTAGCGGTGAAGACGGGATGAAAATGTGATGGCTGCTGATGAGGGTTAGCAAAGCAGAAAATTCTGCAAGGAAATAAAAAATGAGAAATTTTGAATATTAAATGCAACACTAGTCATGATGTTCTGAGACAACTGTTTGTGATTCATGTAGTATGCGTCTATTACCAAAAAATAAAACTATAATTATACAAAAATAGAGTGAGTAATTTTCAATATTTGTGCTCCGACTACTTAAATCTTTGAAATATGAGGTGTTATTTAAGGTTCAAATGGTTCAAATGGCTCTGAGCACTATGGGACTTAACATCAGTGGTCATCAGTCCCCTAGAACTCAGAACTACTTAAACCTAACTAACCTAAGGACATCACACACATCCATGCCCGAGGCAGGATTCGAACCTGCGACCGTAGCGGTCATGCGGTTCCAAACTGAAGCGCCTTTAACCGCACGGCCACACCGGCCGGCTGTTATTTAAGGAAAAATTGTGATGTTATACAAAAGAGTGAAAGTAATTTTCAGAATCAGGAAAACAAAATCGATTCTGCAACACAGAGCTACGAGAGACAATGTGACGAAAATTTTAAGAAACGCAGTCTAGTGTTACCGATCGTTTGGTAGCCTTTAGAGGAACCACGGAAAAATGGTGCAGAAGCAGTTGTATCTCACACGACTTCGATAAACTGGCACATACGTTGGCAAAGGACCCACAGTGCACGAGTTCCAAAGGACGAAGTTTTAATTGGCAGTGGATCATTCGCGCAAAAATGCTCAGAGGAGCCTTAAGAAAGCCCCAAGAAGCACGATACTAAGCAGTAAACAGGAAGACCGGAATTCCGATATGGCTCTTAGTCAAAACACAGTCACTCACAGAGAAAGACAATGGGAAAATTTCTCAACGCAGATCTCTCCAACCTTATACAAACACTACATGAAACCAATGTCATCAAGTATCTCCTATGAGTATATATGCTGATGTACAAAATTAAAGCAACAAACCGCTATTTCCCTATACTATGTTTAATTCACGATGTAACCATACAGACTGTCAACACATCTCCGTATAAATACTTGTTTTGTAAATAAAACTGCCTTTTCCTGCTGCTAATTACTTTATTTATCCCATACGCTTTCCGCCTTCTCCTGATCTAAGGCATCATCAGTGAGATCTATAACGATACAGTTTTGTTAGTTTTAGGTTATTAAACACTTCACTTCGCGATTTTCTTTTGTAAAAAATTAATTAATTACGACTTGCTGATCTGCGTTTTCTCACATCTGGTCTGGAGGTCACACTACCATTTTTATCACTGCCATATAATCACATCTTTGCGTTCTCGCCTTCCACACACTGTTCGCCATGTTTCTCACCCTTTTTTGTTGTGGATTATTGTTCTTTTGTCACTCCATACAACTATTTCGTCATACACTGTTTTACACAAAGTAAATATTGCGACTCCGTTACGTGTTTCATCTTGTTTGGCATGTTTATCTATTTGTTGCCAACCAAACGAAGTATATGTTCGAGACTAACTTCTATTTATGATGTTTATACCGTGTGTGTATGAGCGAGAAAGAGAGGCGGATAGAGACGACGAGTTTTTTGTGGGAGGGGGGGATGGGGAGGCGGGAGGGGGGTGGGTGTACTAGCTGTTAGAGAGTGGTTGAAAATTTTGATGACAGATGATTTGACTTTTCGTTTCAATAGTCTGTGGAGGGGGTTCATGGATGAGTGCGTGTAAAGATATTGGGTTCTAGTATTATTACATTGGACAGTATTATTATACACTCCTGGAAATGGAAAAAAGAACACATTGGCACCGGTGTGTCAGACCCACCATACTTGCTCCGGACACTGCGAGAGGGCTGTACAAGCAATGATCACACGCACGGCACAGCGGACACACCAGGAACCGCGGTGTTGGCCGTCGAATGGCGCTAGCTGCGCAGCATTTGTGCACCGCCGCCGTCAGTGTCAGCCAGTTTGCCGTGGCATACGGAGCTCCATCGCAGTCTTTAACACTGGTAGCATGCCGCGACAGCGTGGACGTGAACCGTATGTGCAGTTGACGGACTTTGAGCGAGGGCGTATAGTGGGGATGCGGGAGGCCGCAGCGACGCACGGATGCACGCCAAGACCGTAGGATCCTACGCAGTGCCGTAGGGGACCGCACCGCCACTTCCCAGCAAATTAGGGACACTGTTGCTCCTGGGGTATCGGCGAGGACCATTCGCAACCTTCCATGAAGCTGGGCTACGGTCCCGCACACCGTTAGGCCGTCATCCGCTCACGCCCCAACATCGTGCAGCCCGCCTCCAGTGGTGTCGCGACAGGCGTGAATGGAGGGACGAATGGAGACGTGTCGTCTTCAGCGATGAGAGTCGCTTCTGCCTTGGTGCCAATGATGGTCGTATGCGTGTTTGGCGCCGTGTAGGTGAGCGCCACAATCAGGACTGCATACGACCGAGGCACACAGGGCCAACACCCGGCGTCATGGTGTGGGGAGCGATCTCCTACACTGGCCGTACACCACTGGTGATCGTCGAGGGGACACTGAATAGTGCACGGTACATCCAAACCGTCATCGAACCCATCGTTCTACCAATCCTAGACCGGCAAGGGAACTTGCTGTTCCAACAGGACAATGCACGTCCGCATGTATCCCGTGTCACCCAACGTGCTCTAGAAGGTGTAAGTCAACTACCCTGGCCAGCAAGATCTCCGAATCTGTCCCCCATTGAGCATGTTTGGGACTGGATGAAGCGTCGTCTCACGCGGTCTGCACGTCCAGCACGAACGCTGGTCCAACTGAGGCGCCAGGTGGAAATGGCATGGCAAGCCGTTCCATAGGACTACATCCAGCATCTCTACGATCGTCTCCATGGGAGAATAGCAGCCTGCATTGCTGCGAAAGGTGGATATACACTGTACTAGTGCCGACATTGTGCATGCTCTGTTGCCTGTGTCTATGTGCCTGTGGTTCTGTCAGTGTGATCATATGATGTATCTGACCCCAGGAATGTGTCAATAAAGATTCCCCTTCCTGGGACGATGAATTCACGGTGTTCTTATTTCAATTTCCAGGAGTGTATTAATGGCTCTGAGCACTATGGGACTTAACATCCATGGTCATCAGTCCCCTAGAACTTTGAACTACTTAAAGCTAACTAACCTAAGGACATCACACAACACCCAGTCATCACGAGGCAGAGAAAATCCCTGACCCCGCCTGGAATCGAACCCGGGAACCCGGGCGCGGGAATTTATATTAATATTCTATTATTTTATCTGTTAATGTAAATAATGAATTGCTTGGCATGTGTACTTGGTCATTCAACAGGATCTTCCCCTCTGCTTTGGTTTTCTGTACGTGGTAATTTTCTTGCACGGTTAGGAGGTGTATTTTATGAAAAAAATAATTAGAATCAACAATGCACCACACTCGAAGGTTTCCTTCAGCTCTTACAAACTGATTTCGCGACTTATCCGACGAGGCCACGGTTTTCCAGTCTCTCAGTGTCCTCACGAGGCGAGGAGAGGCGCTACAGGCGATGCCGTGCTGTCAGCAAAGGCACTCGCGTCGGTCGTCTTGGTTTCTATGGTTACTTGAGGTAGTGTTGCTTGTCTGTTAGCACTGACAACTCTACCCAAACGCAGCTGCTCTCTGTCGTTTAGCGAAGGCCGTCAGCCGCTGCGATGTCCGTGGTGAGACGTAATGCTTGAAATTTGGTATTCTCAGCATAGTCTTGATACTATGGATCTCGGAATATTGAAATCTCTCTTTCCTGAATGGAACGTCCTATGCGTCTAAGACCCACCATCATTTCGCTCTCAGAGTCTGTTAATTCCCGTCGTGCGGTCATAATCACGTCGGACACCTTTTCACTTGAATCACCCGAGTACAAATGGCAGCTCCGCAAATGCAGTGTCCAGCCAGCTATGCTACCGCCATCTGTGTATGTGCGTATCGCTGTCCCATTACTTTTGTGACCTCAGTGTATTGTGTCAAACATTTACAGTAACGTTATAAATGTTAATGAGATGATTATGACAGGATTTTCTCTCCCTACGCAGTACTTTCGCTAAGCTTCTTTTTTTCTCTGCATGGCACACTTTCAGCCTGCTTCCCTTTCCTTGCTCCCTTCGATATCTTCCATATACAAAACTTTTGTTAGAAATGCCTATCATTCTCTCTGTGGTGTGCGTACTGTAAGACCTTCGGTACACACACCATCAGATTATTTGACTTGTCGCTCTATCGAAGTAGGCGAGTGTCAGCAATATGTCTTGTGGTCTTATAGTGGTGTGTTTATCTTATGCCGTTAGGTCAGACGATAGAAATGCCACTTGCACACTTAGAGTAGCAGATTGACGGTAACCAACTTTAAACAGAACTTGATTAATTTTCACACACATTTATTAAAATAATAAAAAGCATAGAAATTACTTAACTTGATTCTGGATGCTATTTACAATTGACAATCTGAAGTTCCTTTGGTCTTGGTACGTTAATCTTATTCTCACATATCTCTGATACTTCACAAAGTGTCTATACATTTATCTTCATGGCTATGTACAGGAATATAATGATCTTATTAGGCGCAGACTGAAACTTGACTATAGACTGGTACAGACAAATGCAGACTAACGCAGACAAATGCAGACTGACTAATCGGAGGTCTGTACATTCGTTATAATGCCTTGCGCGTTCAGGTATCACTGCGCGACTGTGATCCGCGAGGAGAAAAGGTTCTACGTTAGCAGCAATCTCATTAGCTGCGTTACATATTAATACGCGGATCCGCGGAAGCAGAATTTGGTCCGTGTCAAAGACAGTGCCATCTCGTAGTGCGGAGACGGACGAGCGCTGCGCCTGCGCTGGTGTGCTTAGCGGGGCGCGCTCTAGTGGGAAAGTTGTATACGCGCTGACTACGCGGAACTATGTACACAACACTCTCATACAGTTTCATTGCTTGATACAGTTCCACTGGCCATTTGACTCCTGTTTGTTGTTAAGTTCTTTTGCCGAATATATTTAACGATTCGTCTGAATACCATTTGTCTTCGATACTGTAGAAATAACAAAAGAATATCAGTGAAAATAATATCTGATATATATGAACTCCTGTTTCTTTGTTTCTGCCATTTTAGCAAATGCAGTATTTACAAGGTAAACAAACTTGGACGTTATATGATACAACTTTTTCTTTTCTCCCAACTCGTGAGAGCAGTGCGGGCTGCTGTAGAATTTTTTCTTATTCAGCCTAGAATTTTGTCTTTTTCAGCCAAGTATCAAAGTAAGCATTGGGCAGGGGGAAACTCAGTTAGTAATGTTTGGAAAGGGATTTCCACTTTCAGCATTCTCCTGATGACCAGGGAAAAGCTAGGAAACTTTGGTCGGACTGGGGGAATGGAGCTATTTGAATTTATTCCTGGGACGAGAGGAAGTAAATGAAGATCATATGGTGGGAGACATGACACTGCGAGAAGAATTTCACAAAGTTCTGAAAGACCTAAATCGATACAAACCCTTCTGCCCTGTGGAGTGGGCGACATTCCCTCAAAAAGATTGACATTCTTACAAGAGTCAACCATGACAATACTATTCTACCTGTTTTATTGTAGTAGGGGTCCACAGCTTATATAAATATTTTGATGGCTCTAATCTTACTTTCAGCTGTTAAAATTTTATTTTTCGGTAGCAGCTTTCGGATCCAGCCATCTTCAGGCATCTACAAAACATCATGCAACGTAATGAGGACAATTTACAATGGGATTAACTGTAGGTGCAACCAATTTTTATGTTTTTGGCATTCATATGCCGTACTTACAAGATTTTGATGTACACTCCTGGAAATGGAAAAAAGAACACAGTGACACCGGTGTGTCAGACCCACCATACTTGCTCCGGACACTGCGAGAGGGCTGTACAAGCAATGATCACACGCACGGCACAGCGGACACACCAGGAACCGCGGTGTTGGCCGTCGAATGGCGCTAGCTGCGCAGCATTTGTGCACCGCCGCCGTCAGTGTCAGCCAGTTTGCCGTGGCATACGGAGCTCCATCGCAGTCTTTAACACTGGTAGCATGCCGCGACAGCGTGGACGTGAACCGTATGTGCAGTTGACGGACTTTGAGCGAGGGCGTATAGTGGGGATGCGGGAGGCCGGGTGGACGTACCGCCGAATTGCTCAACACGTGGGGCGTGAGGTCTCCACAGTACATCGATGTTGTCGCCAGTGGTCGGCGGAAGGTGCACGTGCCCGTCGACCTGGGACCGGACCGCAGCGACGCACGGATACACGCCAAGACCGTAGGATCCTACGCAGTGCCGTAGGGAACCGCCCCGCCACTTCCCTGCAAATTAGGGACACTGTTGCTCCTGGGGTATCGGCGAGGACCATTCGCAACCTTCCATGAAGCTGGGCTACGGTCCCGCACACCGTTAGGCCGTCTTCCGCTCACGCCCCAACATCGTGCAGCCCGCCTCCAGTGGTGTCGCGACAGGCGTGAATGGAGGGACGAATGGAGACGTGTCGTCTTCAGCGAAGAGAGTCGCTTCTGCCTTGGTGCCAATGATGGTCGTATGCGTGTTTGGCGCCGTGCAGGTGAGCGCCACAATCAGGACTGCATACGACCGAGGCACACAGGGACAAAACCCGGCGTCATGGTGTGGGGAGCGATCTCCTACACTGGCCGTACACCACTGGTGATCGCCGAGGGGACACTGAATAGTGCACGGTACATCCAAACCGTCATCGAACCCATCGTTCTACCATTCCTAGACCGGCAAGGGAACTTGCTGTTCCAACAGGACAATGCACGTCCGCATGTATCCCGTGCCACCCAACGTGCTCTAGAAGGTGTAAGTCAACTACCCTGGCCAGCAAGATCTCCGGATCTGTCCCCCATTGAGCATGTTTGGGACTGGATGAAGCGTCGTCTCACGCGGTCTGCACGTCCAGCACGAACGCTGGTCCAACTAGGCGCCAGGTGGAAATGGCATGGCAAGCCGTTCCACAGGACTACATCCAGCATCTCTACGATCGTCTCCATGGGAGAATAGCAGCCTGCATTGCTGCGAAAGGTGGATATACACTGTACTAGTGCCGACATTGTGCATGCTCTGTTGCCTGTGTCTATGTGCCTGTGGTTCTGTCAGTGTGATCATGTGATGTATCTGACTCAAGGAATGTGTCAATAAAGTTTCCCCTTCCTGGGACAATGAATTCACGGTGTTCTTATTTCAATTTCCAGGAGTGTATAAACAGAGACGATTAAAATGGTTTCATGCCGAAATTGTAATCGCAGAACATAATTCTGAGCGCTGAAATCAAGATGTAAACCTTTAAAAATTATTTACCTGCTACGCAAATATGTATCTGGCAAAAAATCCCGAGACTTGAAGAATAATTTGTATTCTAAATAACACACGTGCTGACAAGCGTATGTGTGTGTGCGTATTTGTGTGTGTGTGTATGGGTGTGTGTGTGTGTGTGTGTGTGTGTGTGTGTTGTTGTGTGTGTGTGTGTGTGCGTATTACCGAAACATCAGTTTAATAAGTCATGGTACCAAATACTGGCACGAATTCCAGAAGAATGGAAAATCTCGCAGGGGCATCTGAAGCGCTGTTCGAGTTTTTGTGGGGTGAGGCGTGAATGGGAATTTGGTTTGAGGAAGGAGGCGTGGACAGCCACAGTGCCAGGGTGGCGTAGTGGTTGGCGCATCTGGCTAGTGAGCAGCAGACCTGGACTCGAATCCCAGCCTTCGTACGAATTTGCTTTAAGCAAGCGGATGCTATAGTGTTTAATCTGACTCGCACTATAGCTACAACGAAGTCCGACACCTGAAAAACCGATGCGACGAGAACGAACTGGGCTGTATTTACAACAATGAGCGATTGGTGCTTTATAAGGTGTGATTTAATATTCCAAGCATTAGGGACCAGTTCATTTTGGTAGCACTGTTTATTCTCTGTGCTCTGTGGGAGTTATACAACAGTTGAATTGTCACAGGTGGCGAGTTAAAAGTTACAGTTCCTACGGGAATTGCTGCAGAAGTTCTCTTTAGTTCTGTCATTAGTATTCTGTTTGACCGCTGGTCCCTATTTTACCTGAGGTCTCAGGGGAAACAAATGAAGGAATCTGCACTCTAGTCTACGAGTAAAAGGCAGACACGGAACGTGGAAGTTAATATTAAACTTCTTCCACCTTGTGTGAAAGAGACTGTAAGCTCCGAGTTAATGAAAATAGTTTAGTAATGAACATCAAAGCGAGTACTACTTCTTTTACAAAGTAACTTAACATCACCCGTAAATGAGACAACGAGAAAATTCCGACAGAAATATCCAGTAATTTAGACATACTATTTAATATTTGCCCAAAATCTGCACTGAAGGCAACCTTCGGTATTTTAAACGCCATAGCTTTGAATCATGTAATGTTTACTGCCCGTCGCATAGATCTTTCATTTGGCGATGCCGCCGTCGCATTTCTCCTGAGGTTCAGCAAGGAACCTGACACGAGACACACTGAAACAATTGCAGAACGTAAAGACAGTGTTTCCTCTTGTAATTTCTATTACGTTCCGTCAAATACTGAAAGGGAATTCAATTAACGTTATAAAATAATATAGTATAAGAAAGGTAACATGCAAGCGTGATACGTTGTTACATGACGACTAATACGAGTATGAGTTAGCACAACGCGAATTTTACATTTTTAGAAAGCTTTCGTCACAGTTTCAACTTCATCGGATATCCTTCTTAGCGTGTAAAATTACCCTACGCATGTAAGAGGTCCATGACTAAGGAATTTATTGCTGGCGCACTCGAGCAGATGTAACTTCGGTGGAATGCTCACGCGCTGCCTGCGATATGTAGGCTACAATAGAATCTCACACCAGGGAGCAGTGTCGGCAGCAGCAGCAGTAGTAGCAGCTCGCAGTCGGGCGGTTGGGTCAGGTCGCTCTTAGAGAGCAGTTGTCCAGTTGTACAGCTCACAGAGAGCAGTTGTATCTCGTATGGAGTTGCAGTTCCGGTCACGGAGAGCGATGGCGGTGCCTGAGCGATGTAGTATAAGGTAAAACCAAAAATTACTATTTATAGCTGAGCGCATAGGTGCTTTGTAACAACTGATTTTGTACTATTGCTATATCAAGCCCCATGTTAATGTTTTTAAAAAGAATCTTTTAATAATAATCTTTCTTATAAAATTAACTTTTGACAATCATACATCAGAATTTAAAAATTTACTAATTTCTCCTATCCATGGTCATCCGGATTATCGTAAAGAAAAATCAGTTGTTCCTTTTAATACATGACAAATCTAGCGGCCAGCATTGCACTGGGCTGTGACAGAAAAATTTCGTATAGGAGCGGATATATACGCGTTATCCGGCGACATAATTGAGGTAAGAATTTTCAGTTTATTCAGAATGACTTTTCAGGGCTATGGCGCAGCATTGCTGACGTCGAGATTTACCAGTTTAGATTCACCGTCAGTTAATTATTGAAAGGTTGT
This sequence comes from Schistocerca serialis cubense, assembly GCF_023864345.2. Taxonomy (NCBI): domain Eukaryota; kingdom Metazoa; phylum Arthropoda; class Insecta; order Orthoptera; family Acrididae; genus Schistocerca; species Schistocerca serialis. The sequence continues at coordinate 965,569,947 of NC_064641.1, forward strand.
ATATGAGTCACAATTTTATTGAGAGGTTAGTCACCCAGTTTTATTCCGAAGTTACGGAATTAAACTGTTGAGAGGTTACACTTGCTGACAGCCGGCCAGGATAGTATTTTTTTGTGAATTTCTGTGAAGTAGTTAGCTTTATATCTGCTCTTATTTACCTAATGTTAAATGTAGTTTGCATCTGGCGCAACGCATTTACTAATTTTTCACTCCTTCTTTGACAGATCATAGGCAATTTATTGCTCTTTGTTGTTGTTGTATTTGTTCCATTTCTGCTGTGCTTTGTCTGATTTTGTGCCTACCTTTGAGCTGTGAAAATGCCGCGAAAAACTGCTAACAGTACATCGCGATGCGTAATGATCGAAAAGCCGACTTGAATAATTTGACTGATAATACTAGCGACACTCAGAGTCATACTGCTAATCCTCCAATCACAGGTAATCAGTGCGTGCCGACCACCAGTAATGATTCTAATCTAAATGATGAGCAAACAAATGCAATTGTGTCCACAGTAAATTTAACGATAATTGATGACGGGGCTCGTTCCGCTACAATGAACGCTACCAAGTTTGGTACACCTGATTTGCAAAATTTACACAGTGAACATATAAATGCTTCTGACGAAGATGAACAATGTACTCAAAATACGTCAGATTTATTTGATTCCGATGTAATGACCAACAGTGCACATCCAATTAGCAAACCTTTTCAAGAATCAGACAATGACCAAATGGTTATGCAAAACGTGACAAATGCAGATACACCATCACACAGCACAGAGAATAGAGTCGCTAATTTTGGAATGATTAAGTTATGGCAGTATTGCTACAACTTAATGAAAATCTCAAACTGTAGAATGAATGAAAAACAAGACAACGATTGAATACCTGCCGGCAAAAACGTTGTAACCCTCACTTTTCTAAGGTTTGTCACGTATAAACGTTGTATGTGCCAAGAGTAAGGTGTGTATGAAGTAATGTTGGCAAACATCTACATTAAGCGCCATTTTTCGTTTGTTTCCCATTCGTCGCGAGGCGCTCGGATGCAGAAACGTTGTAAACATGGAGCAGGGACGTTGTGTGACGTTAAGTCAGAGCATGTGCGAAGATATAAAAAGGGGCCGGAAACGGAAAATTAAGTATAGTGAATGAAAGAGGATTGTGAAGAAACACAAACGGAATTCGGGGCAACCATATTTGGCCACAATAGCAAACCAGGACCTGCTGAACAGCTGGATGCATAAACGTTGTATGTCAATCCAACACAATATAACTGTGAAATGGAAGATTCCATACCTTATTCGCAAACATTATATTGTAATGCAAAGTCATAGCCTTTACCTTTGGCGTTAAAGTGGTCAACTATACTTATCATTACGTCGTGCTCCCTTTATAGATTGCTACTTGCAAATGTCGATACCGGTGTAAAACACTCAAAATAGAGGACAACACAGAGCTGTTTCAAGAATTCTACGCTTTAGACTATAATGTACAAACCAGACTTTTGGCTTCGTCGGGCATTGAAATAGTAGACATCATAGATAGGGAGACTGAGGAGACGATTTCGCGCAGACACTGCACATTCAAGTATTTTTTAAGATGAGGAGCAGAAAAAATTCAGGTATGTCAAAAAACGTGGTGCATGGTTGTAACCTCCCCACAGAAATTTTATTTATAATATGAACCAAGTGTTAACTCCCCACAAAAATAATAATTAAATGAATTTTAAATATTGTAACCTCTGAACAAAATTGATTTTTAATGTAACCTCTGAACAAAATTGGCTCCTATTTATAGCCTCCGTGCAGAAATGCATTCACATTTAATGTAACCATAAAATTCAATTCCTAAATCCGGAAATAATAAAAAAATTCAGTAACCTGGTAAATTTTATGACGACAGCAGCCCTGCGCCTCGGCCCTGTATTCTGAATAAAAAAACAGGAAAAATTCTTACCTCAATAAAAACTGCGAATATATCTGCTCTTATGTAGAAATTTTTCGGCACAGCTTCGTGTAATGCTGGCGTATATTTTTTTTCTGATTCTTGGAAGGAATGATCATGCATTGGAAATATTCTTTAAATTGAAATGAATGCTTTTCTTTAAAAAATTACTTTATATTATAAAAATTATTATTGAGGCATTTTTTTTTAAAAGAAATGAATGACAGTTAATATACATTACTAGATATGCGCAAGTCTGCTTCTTTACCTTCTACAATAATACTCATCCTCCAAAGTCCCGACCAGAGCAGACTGCGGACACGCGCAAGCACGCGCCGACTGCTGTAGACTACTGCAGACTACTCAAGACTACTGCAGACAACTGCTTACTAGCACGGACTGAAGACTAATGCCCACTAGCGACAAGCAACAACTAACTACATACTACTCTCTGGTCAGAGACTCTGCCATGCATCGCCCATCGCCGGCAACGCATACGTCTTACATAACCCTCCACTGGGGGGGGGGGGGGGCAAAAATTTCCTAGCGATGGTGAGTCAATTGGACTTGCCATGAGCAACAAATTTTTCTTAATTAACTAAATTTACAATCACAGAATATATACATATATATAAGTGCAGAACATGAAATAAAATATAGTGCACATGCACTGAGTACAGAACATATCAAGCAATGACAAAATGTATTCACAACGAGTACAAATCGTATTAACAAATGACAAAAGTGCACACGCACTGTAGTTCAGAACATAACAGCAAGCCGGCCGGTGTGGCCAAGCGGTTAAAGGCGCTACAGTCTGGAACCGCGTGGCCGCTACGGTCGCAGGTTCGAATCCTGCCTTGGGCATGGATGTGTGTGAAGTCCTTAGGTTAGTTAGGTTTAAGTAGTTCTAAGTTCTAGGGGACTGATGACCTTAGAAGTTAAGTCCCATAGTGCTCAGAGCCATATCAGCAAATCACAAAATGTAGACGGAATGAGTACAAATCATATTAACAAATGACATAAAGTGCACACGCACTGTAGTATTGAACATATCAGGAAATCACAAATGTATAGGCAATGAATACAAATCATGCTAACAAAATGACAAAGGTGCACACACACACTGATATACTTTTTTTACTATTTCACAAGAACTAGGATAGGAAAGGGAAGGATTGCATCATGGTTGTAGCACTTTAGGTTGCACGCAGCTGCACTGAGAGTCCATATCTTTCTACAGAAGCACAACACCAAGTGAGACAATCTGAAGTTCTTTTCCTTGAAGTATTAATCAGTGTAGCCAAGACACTGAAATGTCGTAGTAATATTCCATGTTATCATTTTGGTAGTACATTAGGTACACCAAACAGTGGGACCATAATAACATCTCCATCGCTCAAGGTGGTGGACAGCATGTCGTGTCAACACCACGTTCTTGTAAGGTACACCAACATAGAATTAGTGCAAAAACCAAATATAGTGCTCCATGATCATGAGGATAGACAAGACAAACGGATATTGCAGTAATTTCTGGTAATTAGGTCAGAAGGTGAAGGACATTAAGTCACATACTAGTCTTCATTGAGAATTACACTGGTCTAACAACTGATTTGAGTAATTGGTGGCACTCATCGCCCAGTTACTGAACATTTCTGTACCATGTATGAAGTTTTACAGAATAATGTTCATAAGTAATCTGTTTACAGAGAACATTGGCATTCACTGACCAGTTACAAACCATCAGAAGTCATCATTCAAAACAGTAGCTAATGAATGGCATAGTACTAACATAATTCACTTAGTTATAGTAATCATTGGCACTCATTGGCCAGTTACAAACCATCAGAAGTCATCATTCAAAACAGGAGCTAATGAATGGCATAGTATTAACATAATTCACTTAGTTATAGTAATCATTGGCACTCATTGGCCAGTTACAAAACATATAGCAAGTATTGAATAATACAAAACATTTTTCATCATTCAAGTGACATACGACATATTTAAAACAATTATTGGCACTCTTTGGCCAGTTACTAAACATATAGCAAGTATTGAATAATACAAAACATTTTTCATCATTCAAGTGACATACAACATATTTAAAATAATTATTGGCACTCATTGGCCAGTTACAAGGTATTCTTATATTTTTATAAAACCTTATTCAGTATTATTCAGAAGTTATCATTCAAACTGAGAGTCAATTATTGGCATAGGATTTATAGAGTATAACAAAAATATTATTTACAGAAATTATTGGCATAGCATTTATGCATTATTACAAAGCATCATTCAGTATTACTCAGAACTGATCATGAATGATAGTGACATAGGACATATTTAAAATGTAACACACTGTAACTATTACTCAAGGTCTGTGGTTAGAAAACATTACGCAGAACTCATCATTCAAGTGACATAGGACATATTGACAATGTAACATACTGTAACTATTATTCAAGGTCTGTGACTAGAAAACATTATTCAGTATTACTCAGAACTCTCTTAAACTGGCAGCATTATTTGGGACTGGTAATACATGTTTTTTGTGCTAGCATTGCATTGCATTGGGATCGATAATTAATTACTGGGGCATAAAAATATTTGTATTTGAGTTATTGCTGTAAATGAAGATGTGTAACGTCATTCGTCATGAGTCAGCTGTAGCAAGGTTATGAAACAAGTAAAGTATATGTGATCACATTCATAAATGACACACAAATGGGAAAAAAATGCAACAGTAATGACCAACTGCTTATAGCACATTAATTTCATGAATAATTTCTCCTGCAAAATACAAAATGGATTATTAAACTGAAAGAAGAAACGCATATTATGCTGAAAAGTAGTGAACTTCGAATTAACAGGTAATGAAATGTGTATTAAATATATATGTACGATGTGTATAGTATATTCTTGTTAATGTTTGTTAATTCTGATCCATTTACTCTTCGTGACGAGGTATTGCATCTTCTTCCGTTCATTCCGAATGGGAAATTCCCATTTCATAGTAATCCACTGTGGTTTGTTTAATTTATTTCTTTGACTCGTTATTGCTTTCTGAAAATGATGAACAATGATTAATGTCTTGCATTTAAATCATATACCCATTAAATAAAAGCTAGTTTCTAGTGATATATTTGAGCATACAGCATAGCATGACAGAAAACGTAATATGTCAAAAACATAGACAGTGTTCAGAGGCAAAAATGTACACAGTGTATCACAATGTAGCAGCAAAAAAAAAAAAAAAAGTAAAGTAGTCACGATGTTGAGATATCATAAGGCAAAATGTTAAAGTCAACTGGTGTTTATTATATCTTAAATATTTCATAGTGCATACAAACAAAATAGGAAACAATCATACATACATGAAAAATGGAAAATGTGCACAGTCTGATGTGTAACGACAAGAAGAGCGACCTGCTAACCTTACCTCGCCAGGGACTTGCCAAGAAAAAATACGATAATCATCAGTAAGTAGTCACATAAATATAATTGCATAAGTGGTCATAAAAAAATTAGGAAATGGCCTTACAGTCTGATAAATCATAAAGTATGTTCATTCAATAAAGGGTTTGATGTTGGAGACATGGTGATTGCCCTTGCTTTTTCTGGTTCTCAAAGTTTCGACGTGTACTACATTGGGGTGAGGAATGCTGCGAATTCGATATGGACCTGCGTATAGAAGCTCAAATTTACTGCATCTACTCTTTCCTCTGTTGGATAAATAGTGTGTACGTATTAATATCTTCTGTCCAATGTGAAAGTCACGGCGTGTACAAACCTGTTTTTGCTGTCTTCTCCGGCGCTCTGCGGTGCGTTTGATGTTGTTCAGCGCAATGTCAATTATTTAATGGTGGCGTAGTCGACGCGATGTAGGAAAGGATACTAATTCTTTAATTTTGTTAGGTGGTGCAAAATTTTTCAGTATAACAGACGGAGGTAGCATAGTAGATTCATTTGGTATGGAATTAATTACACCCTGGAATGAGAGTATGTGTGTGTCCCAATCAATATGTTTTTTATGGCAGTATATTCTACACAGTTTACCAATTTCTTTCATTAATCGTTCACAAGGGTTCGAAGAAGCATGATACCTGGATATATAGATCGGAGAAATGTTTCTAGCTCGTAAAATACGTGTCCATATAGCAGATCGAAACTGTGATCCATTGTCGGAAATTACTTTCAGTACATGCCCTACATGAAATAGAAAATGCTTTACAAATGCTTTCGAAACAGTTTTAGCAGTAGCTTTGCGTAACGGAGTGAAGGTAACAAATTTTGAAGTGAGTTCAACAGCGACAAAGATGTAGCAAAAACCTCTATTAGTTCTGGGAATCGGACCAAAAATGTCTACAGCGGTCATGTGTCTCAATTTAACAGGTACAATGGGATGTAATGGAGGAACATGTGAAGTCGTGTCTGATTTAGCTTGCTGGCAGATTTTACATGACGCTAAAACTCGTCGTACACGTTTCTCCATGTTGGTAAAATAACAGTTCTGTCTCAGTATAAGGAAACATTTTCTGGCTCCGTAATGTGCGTAACTTAAATGAGTATACCAGATTAATTTGTTAACAAGTTCATCAGGAATGCATAATAACCAATTTATGCTGTCAGGGTGAGAGCGGCGAAACAGAATGTCATTGCGTACAGTGTAATGGTTTCTAATGGTAACATTATTCCTATCTTGCCAAAGGTGTTTAATTTCTTTCCACACGTTGTCTTTACTCTGCTCTTGTGCTATCTCTTGTAATGACGACGAAATGAAATTTTCAAATGAAACTTGTTGACTGTACATGACGCTGAAATTTGCTTTGCAGAAGTTGTTTGCGATGTCTTGCTGATTGTTGCTAAGAGAACGGGATAGTGTGTCTGCTACAATATTTTGTGTACCGGGAATGTGAACAATTGTAAAATTAAATTCTTGTAAATAAAGTTTCCAACTACTTACTCTGTCGTGTGTAAATTTAGCCGAAAGTAAAAACTGTATAGCTCTATGGTCTGTGTAAACGGTGGTATGTCTTCCATAAAGGAAATGCCAAAATCTCGTAAATGCCCATACAACACATAATGTTTCAAGTTCTGTAACAGAATAATTGCGTTCAGAAGGTGACAGAATGCGACTCGCAAAGGCTATATTTTTAATTACTGTAGTGCCATATTCTTCAATTTCCTGAAAAATATATACGCCTAAAGCGGTGTTAGAACTGTCGGTGGCAATGGAAAAATTTCTAGTAAGATCTGGATGTGATAAAAGTGGTGCACTCAACAAAGCATGTTTCAAATAACATTCTCGTGAACAAGATTCTGCGTGTCAAAAGTATTGCTTCCGTTACTGGAAGATGCAACCTGTACTGTATTTAGTCAAATTCTATCTGACGTGCTATTATTTTCGGGAGGATGCTGTGGCATTTCAACTATTTGTACGGTTCTGTTATTTCTTCCTGACGTATTACGTTCGGGATGATATCTACTGTCTGGTTCATTCATGATAATCTGTTATTGTGGTTCATTCTGCTGCTGGTAAAACCGACTGTTATTAAACGTACGCTGAAAATTGTGCTCATTACTTTTACGTCTGTCATAATAGTCATTTCAATACGGTGCATTGCGATAGGAATTGAAATAGTGTGTTTTCTGTACGTAGTTATTTCCTTGTTGCTGTGCGTTACTATTTGTTGGAGCTGACGCTATATGTGTAGGCGGCGAAACATTAAAGCTTGGTTAACCTTGTACATTACATTGTTGGTTAGGTATCCTAACCGGTTGGCTTTCATGCTGTTGCGGTAAAAAACCTCTATTGTTACCAAAATGCGTTCGCTGTTGCTGATAATTTTACACATACTGATGATTAAAATTTTCTCTGATATTAAAATTACGCTGGTAGTTCTTGTCATTTCCGGAACGTATAATGATAAAATTGTCACTTTCGGTAAAAACTTGTCGTATCAGGTTTTCTTTACACGTTTCTTAATCCTAGATAGATCGACAGTTGCTGTTTTAATAGATATAAAGGATAGTAGAAGAGAAAGCAGCAGTGCAGAAAACTAAAGATGAAATAGCACTACTACGGCTCGGGGCCCTGTGCACGCTACGGTACATATTCATTAAAGCGTAATGATCCCCTGAGGTCAATTACGGGCTACAAATAAATTTTAACTTCTGCATTACAGGCAATGCCGATGAAAATTCAAAAGCAAGTTGTTGTATCAAATCCAATTCTAGTTTCTGCATTATAGGCAATGCTGATGAAAATACAAAAGCAAATTGTCGTATCCAGTCCAAAGCGTGACTCTGTGTTCTGTCATTATTAAATACCTTAGATTTGTTTATGGATAAAAGTTGCTCGTAATCAACGTTATCGTCTCTGAATGTGTGAACAGGTTCAGGATTGCATAAAAATCTGTTTGTCTGTGTCACTTCGTATTCTAAGTGACGTGGTCTCTGTAAATTACTTAAGTTATACTGGTTGTGTGAGTGTGTAAAATTTCGGAATGTGGCGTATGCTGTGACGTGTTGGTGACTGAAACATTTTTCATTTCTGTCACGTTAATATGTTCGTCAATTTGGCTGATCTGTTGTTCAAATTTCTTATCGACTTCCGTATCCAGAGTGCGTGAAAGTTCTGGTGACTTTAAATTAAACTCGTCGCGTATCTGTGTCGCATTTTCAGAACATTGTTCAGCGACTGCACTAATTTCATCTCTAAGTGATTCTGTTGTGCCTGCATGTCCATTACGTAATTATTGTGCAACAGATCTAATTTCTTCACTACTGTTACTAGCACAAGCCTTAATTTCGTCACGTAATTGTTCTTTAGTATCATGACGTTGCACGGTAACAGCTGTAATCTGTTCACTAAGTTGTTTGTTCTGTTCGTTAAGGTTGTCGTGTTTTTCATTCGACTGTTTGTAACTTTCATTAAATTGTTTGATCGACCTGTCATATTTTTCATTGAGTTGTTTGAAATGGTTGTCGAAACTTTCATTAAGTTGTTTGTACGATTCATTAAGTCGTTTGAAATTGTTGTTGTGTTCCTTTTTAAACTGTAACAATACTGCCATAATTTGATCCAAGCCGATATTACCTACTCTATTTTCTGTGCTGTTTGATGGCGTACCTGCAATTGTCACGTTTTGTGTAACCATTTGGTCATTCTGTGATTCTCGAAAAGGTTTCCCAATCGGATGTGCACTGTTAGTCACTACCTCAGAATCAAATAAATCTGTCCTACTTTGAGTATACTGTTCATTTTCGTTAGAAACAATTATCTGTTCGCTACGTAAATTTTGCAAATCTGGCGTGTCGAACTGGGCAGCGTTCATTGTAACAGAACGTCCCGCGTCATCAATTGTCTTTAAATTAACAGAGGACACAATTGAATTTGTTTGCTCATCATTTGCATCAAAATCATTACTGGTGATCAAAACGCACTGATTGTCTGTAAATGGAGCATTATAATTACTACACAAACAGTCGCTAGTATGATCGGTCAAATTATTCGAATCGGCTACTTCATTCATTGCACATCGCGATGTACTGTTAACAGTTTTTCGCGGCATTTTTTCGCAAATCAGAATTAAGCACATATGAAACAAGGACAATGCAAAATGCAACAAACACAATTACAACAAAGACCAACAAATTGCCGATGATCTGTGAAAGAAAGAGTGACAAATTAGTAAATGCGTTGCGCCAGATGCAAACTACATTTAAGTAAATAAGAGCAGATATATGACTACTTATCAGAAGATTCACAAAGAAATACGATCCTGGCCGGATGTCGCCAAGTGTAACCTCCCCACAGAAATTTTAAATGAATAAGAAACCATGAACCAAGTGTAACCTCCGCACAAAAATAACAATTAAATGATTTTTTTAAAATTATTGTAACCTCTGAACAAAATTGATTTTTAATGTAACCTCTGAACAAAGTTGGCTCCTATTTATAGTCTCCGTGCAGAAATGCATTCACACTTAATGTAACCACAAAATTCAATTCCTAAATCCGGAAATAATAAAAAAATTCAGTAACCTGGTAAATTTTATGACGACAGCAGCGCTGCGCCCCGGACCTGTATTCTGAATAAAAAAAAGAAAAAATTGTTACCTCAATAAAAACTGCGAATATATCTGCTCTTATGTAGAAATTTTTCGGCACAGCTTCGTGCAATGCTGGCGTATATTTTTTTCTGATTCTTGGAAGGAATGATCATGCATTGGAAATATTCTTTAAACTGAAATGAATACTTTTCTTTAAAAAATTACTTTATATTATAAAAATTATTATTGAGGCATTTTTTTAAAAGAAATCAATGACAGTTAATATACATTACTAGATATGCGCAAGTCTGCTTCTTTACCTTCTACAATAACACTCATCCTCCAAAGTCCCGACCAGAGCAGACTGCGGACACGCGCAAGCACGCGCCGACTGCTGTAGACTACTGCAGACTACTCAAGACTACTGCAGACAACTGCTTACTAGCACGGACTGAAGACTAATGCCCACTAGCGACAAGCAACAACTAACTACATACTACTCTCTGGTCAGAGACTCTGCCATGCCTCGCCCATCGCCGGCAATGCATACGTCTTACATGGTATATAGGATTACAGCTAGACGTGTACGAATGCTCCAAGGGAAGATGAAATGTGGCATGCCGTTAGAAGACAGAAGGGGTAGGCATTTGAATCGTCCAAATACGCTGCAGGACAGCTTGAAAGCCACTACTCAAGACAAAAGAATGAAAAGCTCTGCCTGAGATCCGATTTGAATATTTCTAAGCTTTGCAGATTCTTTAAAGAAGATAATCCGACAGTACAGTGCAGTGAAAGACCTGACAGAAATATTTTCAGGGGACAATATAATTTTCGCTTTGGAGTACCAAGTTCGGATTCATGTGGGTATTGTGACAGACTGTTCCTGCAGTTAGTTAACAGTAAAAATGAAACAGAGAGAAAGAAAATCGACGAAGAAAGCGAACTGCACCATTTACATGCGGAAGCAGCCTATTCAATGTTGGAGAAGAATACAGCAAAAGCTAAAGCAAACGAAATCAATGTTGTAATATGCTCAGTCCTTCAACAGGTGCTGTATTGTCCTACCCTAAACCATTGTGCGGTTTTCTATCAACGTCAGCTATCAACCTACAGTCAGGCAATACATAACGTTGGTGACAATAAGATGTGGATGTGTGTATGGCCTCAAACTGTTGCTAAGCGGGGATCAGCCGAAATTACTTCGTGCCTTCTGAAGTACGTAACATCTACATTTTCAGTACTAAACCCGTGTGAAGAAAGAACTTTAGGGGTGTGTTCAGATCGATGTACAGGAAAGAACGGTAACTGGAAAAATATTGCTTTGTATCAATATCTCCTGAACATGAAGTATTTCACCTCTGTGAAGCAAAATGTTCTTATCACAGGACACCGCTTTTTGCCTTGTGACAGGGATTTCACATTAACATAAGAACTACTCTGTGTATGAACCATTTGGTGGGTTCTGGTCATAGCTACTGCACAACCAAACAACTCGTTTCTGGTTCGTTACATGGAGCAGGACGATTTTATTGATTTATGCGGTATAGAAAAGCACGTCCGCAAAGATCCAAAGTGCAAAATAACGGATTATGTTTGGATGACGATATCATCATACTCCCCAACAGTACTTCAGAGCCGCAAGAGCCATAACTACTTTCAGCCTTGTTATTCAGCAAACTTAGTAAAACGCTCCAGGGGTAAAAATAGTATTACAGTTCCGCCGGTGGTGTTTAGCTTGAATGGCCTACCTAGACTTTATGGTGAGCCATTGCCTGTTTCTGTGGAAAAGAAAGTTAATCTGCTAGACATGTGTAGATGCAGTCATGAGAAATGCCGAGAGTTTATGAGAACCTAAGGATAAAGTAAAGTGACAGTGTAATGGTCGGTCACGCAAAACGTACGTTTGCAACAATACGTCTTCTGTGCCATGAATAATCGTGTTACACAGTGGGAACTATTAATACTGTTTCGTTTAAACTGCGTGTGCAGTATCGATTCTGTTTCGTTATATTCTTGTGAAATGAAAATGTGAACGTTTATCACTACAAACCATTCTTTTGTAACAATATTTCCACCTTCAGTCAAACACCCGCAAGTTCCGACATTGTATAGTGCAAATTGTATTTACGCCTAATCAGAACAAAACCAGTAAACACTGTTAGAGGTTAAATAATATCAGTGGAATAAACGTTACAACTCACAAAAGTGTGCTACTCTAGTTAGAGTTACAACGTTTTTGTATGGATGCCGAACGAAAATCTGTAATATCTTGCTTTTCAGGTCACGTACTGCCACAACGTGTAGACATTAATCAGCAATGGACTCATTTCAAGTAATTGTGAATGCTATTTCTGCCGTTCGTAAACCTGTTGCATAGGTAATGGTTTTTCGCGCCTCCTGTACAATTTGCATTTTGAGAGTTACAACGTTTTTGCTGGCAGGTATTCAATTATAAACAACTTAATGAATCGAACAAACAACTTAATGGAAATCTTAAACAGTTGAATGAAAAACACAACAACCTTAATGAATCGAGCAACAACTTAGTGAAAAACACGACAGGTCGATCAAGCAAATTAATGAGAACTTTAAACAGATTAATGAACAGATTACAACCGTCGCCGTGCAATCTCATGTTACTAAAGAACAATTATGGAAGGAAATTAAGGCTTGTGCTAGGAATAGTACTGAAGAAATTAGATCCGTTGCCCAAGAATTAGGTAATACACATGCAGCCACAACAAAATTACTTAGAGATGAAATTAGTGCAGTTGCTAAACAATGTTCAGAAAACGCTACATAGTTACACGACGAGTTTAAATTAATGTCAGCAGAACTTTAACGCACTCTGGATGCGAAAGTCGACAAGAAATTTGAACAACAGAACAGCCAAATTGATGAACGTTTTAATCACCACCTACAAAACCGTGAAACGCGTTACCGTAAATTCATACAGGAACAGAACAAAGTAAAGAAACAAGTCACGGAAACAATTACTACACAGAGACAGGAAGACAAGCGTAAGTTGTTTACACAATCCAAAACATACGTAGACACCAACATTGCTACAGTATCAGACGAAATTAATACTATCAAACAGTTGAACACGGAACTGCATGGTGAAATCTCCGATCTAAAAACAAAAACAGACACTAATATTCAGACTTTGGAAAATAAATACACAGTAGACTTTTAGACAGTGACCAACAGGCGTGAAGAGTTGGAATTAATACAGGATCCCGATACCATTAAATCAGACGTTAAGAAATGAAATATAACCACACGTAAAATGCAGAAACAAATCGATGCCTGTGACACTAAAAATGACCCGAATTCCAAAACATACAACAGGCAATCAGTGAGATAGGTACATCCAATAATACAGTACGAAGAAAATTGTCATCTTTACAGCAAGAAGTGACAGAAATGAAAAATGTTTCAGCCTCTACCGCGTCACAGCATACGCTACATTCTGAACATTTGTCACACTCACACAGCCAATATAACTTAGGTAACTTACAGAGAGTGCGTGACGTAGATTCCGAACAGACACGGACAAATAGATTCTCATACAATTCTGAACCTGCTCAGACATTCAGAGACGATAATTTTGATTACAAGCGCTTTCTATCCGTTAGGAAATTTAAGGTACTTAAGAATGACAGAACACAGATTCACCCTTTGGGCTGGATACAACAATTTACTTTTGCATTTCCACCGGCTTGGCCTGTAACGCAGAAACTAAAATTTATTTGCAGATTTTGACCTCAGGGGATTCATTAGACTTCGATGAATATGTGCCACAGCGTGCACAGGGCCCTGAGCCGTATGGGTGCTATTTCTTCTTTAGTTTTCTGCACTGC